>NC_079170.1:4392247-4554747 GCF_947568905.1 Ostrea edulis | reverse complement strand
TAGTCAAGGCCCTCTGAAAATTACTAGTATGCATTAATTACTTATGAAATTTTATCAGAGGTAATTGTAGTACACATTTAATAAATGTGTTAGACGCACAGCAAGATTAAACTTGGTAAAGATAATCTTTTTATTATGCATTTTATTATTCGTTTTAAATTGAAATTCACTGTCACAATATCGGTACTTTAAAACTAGTAATACCTGTACAATTCCTCTTCAGTGAGAGGATGCGAACTTCCTTGGGAAGCATAATGACAATCCTTCCCCCTAGATATGACCATCTCAGCATAATGGTTGGTGGCAATACAGATGGAGAAAACCAAATCTTCTGTCAAAAACAGCTTCCTAAAATATGCAGTTCTCTGAATAATCGGGTCCCATATCTGAAAGGAAATTGCAAATAAAATCAGTATTGGCCACCATACCTTTTTGTCAGCATTTAGAAAACTTGTTATACCTTATAATTAGAAACAGAATAATGATTTTCCATTTTTTGTCTCTTTTTGTATGTATGTGATACCTAGTAATGCAGTAAAAAAAAAACCCAGTTAAACACGCATTTCAGTGTATCATGATGCCATGATTCCATTTGTGAATGTATTATTTGAATCTATTTATTATTATTTATTGTTAACCAAATGTATACAGATTTAACCCTATATTCAACCTCAGAGAGTCATACCAACTGAATGTCAGGTTGTCACTCTGAATGAAATGCCACAGTTCTTGGATCAGGTGTCCCTGTGTCCTTCACATCAGCATCCTTCCATCGCATGCCTGGATTTGCCAGCAGACTGTCACTAGCGGACGATACCTGGGAACTTCCCACTAAATATTGGGATGTCAATACCCTTTTTAAAGATGAAAAGAAATTACAATTAAGAATTGTTGGTTTATGTTTTAAAGCAAAATATAAGTTTCATGGTAGCAAGGGACAGTTTCACACTTAAGTACAGCTCAAATTTATTTAAAGATAGAGATGTCCTGTATTTGAAGTGACATTTGGTAGGGGATTGCGTACGTACATGTGTTAGAAATGAATGGAATATTTTATTATACATTGCAAGTGTAGCAGAGTGCGTAATGGAAAAAAAAAGATATGCATGATGTAGGTGTCAGCATTATGCCTAGCATATACATTGGGGGGGGGGGGGGGGTACTGAAGAAATTCAGGTTAAAACCTACAGGGTCCAGCGAAAATACTGCAACTCTGAGGGAAAGTATGTGACCCCAGATATAAAAGTAGAATTGAATTGGTTCTTCGTGGTACACAGTGTCTAAATCCCCTTGCATGATACTCTGATGGAGTGTGGATTTAGTCGAAATTAGAGAAAATCTAGGCAAGATCATAGCTCATAGCATACCAGTACCAGCATGTATGGATCACATGTAATTTATGGTCATAAGCTACTCAGTGTATATAAAATACATGCATTTGGATAAAAGAGAAATCTATATGATTTTTCATTAGCCTGTCATAATCAGACTTTGATGTTACGTACCCCCACCTCCCACCCCCACCCCCATTTCGGCCCAAACACACATTTCGTTTATATTTCTGTTACAATATGAAGAAAATAATTCAAATTATGATAATAAATAGGCCTTGTAAGTCTCGCGCGCCTCCTTTCCCGAAAGAGCGCTTCCGGGAACATGGTATACTGCTTCGCGTATGGGTGTAATCATCGTAGTGATAAAAGTACCACGAATTGCCATTTATATCGTTTTCCAACGGACGAAAAATTAAGAAAAAAGTGGATAGCTCTTTGCAGGTATGTGAACACGATTGGTAGGATACATATATGTGTATACGGTTTACACAAAGTGTGCCGAAGAAATTTAAACTAAGAATTTTGTATGTACATTTCTCAATATCGTTGACTATATTAAACCAAGTACCTTTCCTAAATGAAAAAGATTGCATTAAAGTTTTATGATACTTTTCTTTTTCCTTCCAATTTCGTCTTTATGTATTTTTTAAATCGTTTGTTAAATATAGCTCGAATTTCCTTCATAGTAATCATACCAAAAAGAAGACAAAAACTAATTAAATAAGAAACCGATTCGTTTTAAAATGTCAAAACAAGGACAATTCCATTTATTATTCAAATATAGACGTGCTGACAGAGAATGGAATGCAGGTGATAGGATCTGCAGCTGCCATTTTCAAAATGGATGCAAGGAAAATGGCCCATCAATGTTTGTATACTCCAAATACCAGTTTCCAGAAGTGCCCACAAATCGGAAAAGGTATTTCAGTTGTCATTTGAAATATGCTTGTTGTGGTATGATAAATTCGATAGAAATAATGCATAGAAATTTAAATTCTGTAGGAAAACAATGGAACAAACTGAGGCCACAATGTCAACAACCAGTGAACAAGTTGCCATGTTCATCTGCTACATCTGTAAATCTTGTATCAACTGGAGAACAAGACCACAATTACTTCCATCCATGTCCATCTTTCCTTTACGCTTCAAAGATAAACGATTACCATTGTAAGTATTACTTGAAGTATTTCAATTAGCATACTTCATTCTGTTAAAATCCTACCAAATCCAACTAAGCTGGGTATACTCGGGAACACGTTTAGAATCAAGTGACCCGAATACAGTCAGTACCGTAATAAAAATGCTGACCTATTGTAAAAACACATTATTTGGCATAGAAACACATTTACTAATCATGTTTATTTTACCAGTGTACCTGGATTAAAAACATGTCTCAGAATAAGCCATATAAATATTTTCTGACTCAATGGACTTGCCCATCGGGATGCGTACGCAATTCCGGCTCACAAGTGTGTCACCGGTCATTGTCGATTGGCCAGAGTGCACCTGATCATAAGAATTAAGTATGCTAAATAATTGACATAAAAACATTGTGTACACTTAGTTTTCAAAATGAAATTACCAGAAACTGTTTATATCTTCTTTTGATTTATTTATACACAGCAAAGATAAAAGAACTTGAAGAAGATATTGGGAAGTTAGAGATAGAGATAGAGAGCCTACTTCGATGCAGACCTTCAATGTCTATTGACGCCATAAAAAATGACCAAGAAAAGGTAAGAAAGAGGGAGAGATGGTTAGTTAGATTTGACAATATAGTCTCATATTAAAGGTAACACATGCTACTTATTTGTAAATCATGTCTTCAAAGACTCAATATATATAGCAATTTAAGGAAGTGAACATGAAAAAAAACCATTCACAGTATAATAATATAATTACAATGCATCAAGGAAAAGAAGAAAACACTCCCATAAGATATCTCCAGCTCCTCCAACTTCTTAACTTACTCAGAAGCACTTTTTTTTTCAATATTCAAAATAAATAAATTTTACTATTGTTTCAATATGGTTGCTCCCAGAGATTTAAAAGATTCATTAATCGTTATGAAATATCTCCCTAGTCCCTACTGAAGAAAACTACATCTTAATGATTTCAGAATACATTATATACATCAAAATGACAAATAACAACCCTTGTCACATTTTCATGTTCACTTCCTTTAAGCAAACATATGAGATTTTTTGGAAATTTAAAAAAAATCCATTTCACTAAAAACCCGATTCCCTTCAATGAAAAAAGAATATTTTACAATCATGCAAATCAAAATAATGACTTTTTTTCAGATGCTTTTGTACACATCATTTCCATGTGACATCTTTGACATCATAGTGAAGACACTACAAAGATTTCAGCCCCCGAACTACTATGCAGGATGGAGTGTTGTAAATGTGAGCCTAGAAAATCAAGTTCTCATAACTCTGATGAAGCTTTGACTCAACTTAAGGGATCTCGACTTGGCCGACAGGTTTTGTACAAGTCGGGCTACCATTTCAAACATACTTAACACTATTATAAGTGCCTTGCATGAAATCTTTTATAACGGTGTTATGGTAAGACTAGGCATGCCCAGTCAACTGAAATGTAAGGGGTCACAACCTAAATCTTTTGAAGATTTCGGCTCTGTAAGAGCATCTATTGATTGCACTGAAATAACACAAGATCTGACTTTAGTAGACAAAGTGCTTCATATAGCAATTACAAGAGTCGGCATACTATGAAAACTTTAACTGCTGTTGCTCCAAATGGTTCTTGTGTTTTTGTGTCACCTCTATATCCTGGGTCAGTGTCAGATGCCAACATTGTTGAACATTCTCGGTTTTTAGATAATCTTAGTCCAGGAGATTTAATTCTGGCTGACAAGGGATTTAACATACATGACAAGATGCCTTCTGAGGTTCAGCTCAACATCCCTCCATTTCTTGTTAACAAGACTCATTTTACAAGCAAAGAAGCTGATTTATGTTATAAAATTGCACGAAACAGAATTCATGTTGAAAGGGTTAATGAGCGGTTAAAAAATTATCAGATTTTAAGCCACATTCCAGCAAACTACAGATCTTTGTCTACAAAAATTATGCAACTTTGTGCATGCTTTGTTAACCTTCAAGCACCATTACTTAAAGAGATTGCTTAAACAATCTTGTCTTCTTCTGTAGAACCATTGGGTCAATATCAACCAAACTAGGCACAAAGCATCCTTGGGTGAAGGGCTTTTAATTTTCATGACGTAAAGTTTGCTATGTAACGTGATCATTTTGAAAAAGATAAAGTAATTTGGTCTGCAAACTTTTGAAAATTATTCCATTCATAGCATCGTTTACGATTTTATTTTTATGTAGGCTGATGAGAGTTGAAGATAACAAATAGTGATCAATCTCATAACTCCTACAAGCAATATACTTAATTTTTATTTGAGCAGGTCAGAAGTTGTCTGCTGCTCATTAGCATTGGTATTTAGATGTAGATAACATTTCGTATGCGTAGCAGGTTGGAAGTTGTCTGCTGCTCATTTTTGTTGCATGTTCTGTGTCATTTTAAAAAAAATGTTCCCTTCTTCAGGCAGGTCAGAGGTTGGCTGTTGCTTTGTGGTTTTTTTTT
This sequence comes from Ostrea edulis, assembly GCF_947568905.1. Lineage (NCBI taxonomy): Eukaryota > Metazoa > Mollusca > Bivalvia > Ostreida > Ostreidae > Ostrea > Ostrea edulis. The sequence goes on along the minus strand of NC_079170.1, from coordinate 4,549,792 downwards.
TCATTTGCATTTTGACTGGTTTTGCCCCCCCCCCCTCCCTGGGCTCAATTTATCTTGTGTAAGCTATATCTTATTATGGATCCTAGTATATATTATTTTCTAGTTTATCTTACTATAAATAATTACAACATCTGTATCTTATATTGAATTAGCCATATTTATCATTTGATCGGGATACTTTTATTTTTCATCTGGCATTCATTGGGTGGCACAGCAACTTACATGCACCTTGTTGCATGTCTCATTGCTTGGTGGCAAGCTTTTTTTGTGCACCACCTTTTTGACATCATTAGTGTTTTAGTTGTATATTGGCTTGGATCAATCTGTGTAATGTATATTTTTATTTGCACCGTTGAAAAATTTAGTCCCATTTTTTATATTAAGTGGTCCCAGCCAATTAATTTTGTAAAATATTTCAACTGTTTGTCATTTGTTTCAATAAATGACATAATCACTTAATATTGTTGTTTCATCATAATAATAGTCAGCTGTGACAAAGAATGAACTTCCGAATGTCAGAGGTCCTTCCAATATTATACATCTCTTATCTTCAAAATTGTTGAATATAAATAAAATTCTTATGAAGTCCACCACCTATACACATGAGCTTGTATATTCATTCAAAATGTTTGTTTTTTCATGTGTTTATTTACAAAAAATATGTAATGTCAACATAAATATTGTAAACATAGTCAAAAGTGTTTTGATTTTGTGTTTTAAATATATATTTTTAAAATTTGTATGTTTTGTAAACTGGGTTTATACTTTTCAGTTCACAAGCACTATTCTGATCACGTTTAGTCTAGCATCTCTCTGTTAACTTTTTACATGTCTAGGGTATAGAGGTTTCAAGTTTGTGCAAATTAAGTGTATATAGTTCATAATTAGTAAAAAATCTTATAAAGATCTTCTCAAGAACCACTGCACCAATTTCAAACAAACTTGACACAAATCATTTTCCAAGTGAAGGGGACCTAGTGACCTTTGACCTTCTTTGGAGAAAATCTAACCAAAACATTGTTTCACAAACTGTTTAAGGTGGGGCTTTCAGATGATACAGATTCCTATGTTTTCATGGGAATAAAGATTGTAAAAAATCTTTTATATTCACAGTACAAATGTAGTTGTGAGAATGTGGCCCATGGGCCTTTTGTGTTTGTTAATGCTTGATAGAAAACTGTACAATCGTATGAAAACTACTGACAATACATTTATTCATATGAATGTAGTCTAAGCTGTATGGTATGCAATTGAAACTTCAAAATGTTTTTTTTTAAAGAAACTATATTGCTGGATCGAAATTTCCTTTCTGAAAATAATGAGTGGTGATGAAGTAATGACTTTAATCTTGCTTTCAAATGAAAAAAATTTGAATGGATATGAAACATATATGAGGATCTCATTATAGAAAAGTTAAACATTTTTACATTGCAAGAACTGGGATAAAATAAATTTTCTAAGATCAACGACAGAAGGCACAGCATTAAACAATTTCAATTGCACTGTACAGAAACAAAATAATTGCTATGTCTTGTTCACTTCTGGCATAAACTTATGAAAATAAAAATTGATGAGTTTTTCAATATTTATCGCCCAGTTATCATCCCTTGCAATACGGATAATTGCGAGATCTTCCTGTGTCCATACTACCAAATCACAGCACATTTTGTTTGCAATATGAAGTTGTCCTTGGACTTGGTGATAATAATCAGTGTTTTCTTTTAAATGCAATTGATCAGCTACTTTTTCTGAAATTAGAAAAGGTAAAGTTAGAACATTTTAATTATTTGCATGCTGATGGTAAAGAAAAGAAAAATCATATTTTTTATACTTGGTAATTTTTAGCTCTTTCATTTCTTATCTTTAGTGCAACAGTTAATCATACCAAGGAAAAATTCTTTGACAACTTCAACTGCATCTGCTATCTTCATATCTCTAGCTGAGTATGGGCACTTAACTTCAATCAGGTCAGGTTTCAAGTACTTAGCTGCCTCTGACTGGAAATGCAGAATATCTGGTGGGCAACATGGCTGATGATTGACAATGCCATCTGGAGAAGCCCCTATAACTCCAGATTCATGTAGCCACAATCCTGAACAAAAACAAATGAAACTGATATAAAACATGAATACTTTAGGAAAGCTGTAATATTAAATATCCTGGGGTTTAAATATACCTGTTTCATGTACAGATGCCCCTAAGACAGTGTATTTTTCAATAGCCATCTTTTCGTTGGTTATCCCCCATGCTATTGCAGCACACTTCTCCAAGTTGTAGGCAGACAGCAATCTTTTCATCAAAGACTTACTAATCCTAAGAAAAAGCATCAATATTACTGCTTTTACACCGAGATGTTAAAAACAAATAGTTGATTTAATTGAATATTGTGGATGTAAAACACATCTAATACATTCATGACAACAATGTGATACTAATACCTTTTCAGTCTAACAGCTCTTAAAACTTGTCCAAAATTAGAAGCTGTAATTCTCAACTTCCTAACTGCTGCCCACAATGCATTAGTCCTCTGCCCCTTAGTTTTCTCAACTGTGGTTTCAATGATGTGGCTAGTGACCTTAAGTTGCTGACGGAGCCAGGTATCCTGATCATTAACATGAAGAAAGTCTTCTGACAATAAGAGGTCTTCCAACAGTGGGACAGGTGGTTGCTGTATGGGAGCCTCAGGAGAAAGAATCCAGTGGAGTGCTTCAAAACAATTTTATAAAAATGTGAAAACAAGGAAAATTAAAAGTCACCATTATCAAGTAAACACAAAGTTTACAATTTCATGTAGGCACTTAATAATTATATGAATAATAATTATATTAATTTAATCATGTGTATTTTAGGTTTAATAGGTTAACTTAGTAATAAGATTCTTGTATTGAGACATGATTTTTAATGCTTAGTTGTATGTGTATTGTTTAATGTCCTTCATAAAATAGAAAACCAACAAACAAACATGTTAAAAAAAAAACAAGTTTTAAAACTGAAAAAAAAATATAATAAATACTTAGAATAATTCCAGAACATTTTCAACAGGAAACTAATTCATTAACTGCAGAGAGGAAAGAGTGATTGGGTTTAATTCCTGTTCAGTTCAAATACTTTTATTCTACTTAAATCTCTCAATTCCTCTTTTCCTCAAGAAATTATATACCAGTAAACCGCCCAAGATTCCCAAGCATTTGATACAACACCTCATGATCACTATCATCAAATGGTCGTGAAAGAGCACTGTCAAGCATCAAACATTTGCCATCACAACATATAAAAGTAAAAGTGAACTTGATGTATTGTACAGATTTAAAGTCAAAAGAGTCCCCCCCCCCTCAATTTGAAAGATAGAAATAATTGAGGGTTGGGGTGTCAGTTCAGCAGAGCAAGTAAAATGCCTATATTCATTTTGCAGTAAATATTATACAATACCATAGTAACAGAACTAATCAGATGTGTCATTTTAAACTGTAACATCCCAGTACATTACTAATTACCTATAAGTTGGATCAGAAGGTGGATACATTTCCTCAATTGTCTCAATATTCTTAGGTTGAGACTTTGGGCGTTTCAACCAACTACATCTCACATCAGTCTTACTAACATTCTTGTATCTGTAAATACACAAATGGACACAGTTTAATGCATTCAAAATCATTCAGAAGAAAACAAAGTTTGATTAGGAAGTGTCCTTCATCTGCAGCAACATGAGTAATCCCTCAAGACGCATTCACAGGAAGAAGATTTAACGATATCATCATCCAATTCAATCTAACGTAATATATAAAAAGAAGGAAATGTTAAAGTTGTAAGATTTAGGAATTAGCCTATCTATTGTGCTTTATAAACATCCCCCCTACTTTCTAATCTCAAAGACAGTAGTTGAGGTCGGATATTTTTACTAACCCTTCGGATTTCGGCGAGTTCCCCACCCCCAATATAATTAAAAGTAGATCTCCCACTAACGGTTGGAGAAGATCTTATTTTACTTAGATTGCAAATATTTGGTCTTAATAAATGTAATATCAAACATACATCGTCATACAACGTATTTAATAAATTTCGGCATTATCCTTAGTCACCAGTTGTCAGAGTTGATGCATGATGCACGCATGAAAAAAAAAACATGTACAGCTAGAACATCGTACTGTGTTTTCCTGTTTACTTACCATTACTTTGTATGCTAAGTTCCTCATGCTGGCCTGAACTGTTCCCGTAATCACCCGATTTTCCTCATCATAGAAAAATCTGAGAACATGGTTACTATTCACAGAGTTCTCTGACCGCCGTTGTAGCTTTGCACGACCCTCAGTATATGAAGCCCAATATCGCAAGGAGATCGCCATGTATACTTGTTCCCGGAAGTACCCGTTTAGGCGAAATCTCGAGTCACGCGAGATTGACTTACACGGCCTATTCTATCATTACAATGACGTAATATGTGTTTTCCTAGCAGATTGTGTTTTCTTTTTATAGAAAGATAATTTTTGATAAACATGGAAAAATCCTGGAAAATAGCCCTCTCACCAGCGGCCATGAATGCCCAGTCTGATTAAATCCACACCATCCCCCTTCTCATTGTACACTAAATCCACCCACTTCTTACACTCGCGCGTCAGGTAAGAAGAGAATTCTGGAAAAAGGGGGGGTGTTAATCAGACGGATTAATGCCGGACCAGGACAGATTAAATGATGTCACCTCTTAATAAACAATTGGGTGTTATCCACTTGGTTTAGATATAATAAAATATAAATATTTTCTTTCATGAAACGACAAATTATGGCATCAAATCGCGTTGATTAATCGTGAATTTTTCATAACATAACAAAACTGCAATTTTTTTTCTAGTCGGCCTATGTGGCTACATCAACTTACATGTACATGTTTATACTGAATGCATGATCGTTTGGGTCATCCTGCAACAGGAATTCCAGGGCATCTTCTTCTGACATCAGGTCGTTTTAAAGATGTATAAAACAAGCCTTCGCTGTGACAGTGAAGCTGTGTTGTTTTCGTTGAAACGGAAACACGTGTGTTCCCCGTGCACACTTTCAGGGTGCGTGCTAGTTCAGATCACTTAGAAGTAGGTTGTCGTTCGGAATGCCTCTATTTTTTGTAACATCGAGTTCGATAATCGAATTATTCCACCTCGGTTTTCCCGAAATCATGTCACTCATCGCAGTTAATTGAGTAATCAGCAATTTTGTGTAAACAGTTATTATTTCCTTCCGATATTTCACGAAGCTAGGTGTCTTTTAGTATTTTTATTAGACATAATAATAGTAGTAGTAATATTTAAATATTTACGTTCGTGTTGTCCCTGCATGTAGAAGAATGTCTGAGTATGAGCCGAAATATGTTGTTGTCAACACGGTGGAAGAAGCCGAAAAGCTAGTTACTAAGTTTGAAATAGACACAGTCACTAAATTTACAATATTTAGGCGAAATAAAGGATTTAGTCATGATCTGGATTGTAAGTACTGGATGCCGTGCAATTATGTATAAATTCCTAATATTCAGCCATTCTCTGACATAATTAAGTAATTCCTCTTGTTTCTAATTGGTTGAATTAATTAAATGAAAATACCAACTAAGAAAGTAAGTGTATGCAATGATTTTACATCTGAACTGCACCATAGCAGACACAAGTTCTATTACACATTTTAAAAAATGTATACTTTTATACGATATAGGCCTTCAAGGTCATCTGAGTGCTTTTGGAGGAGAAGGGACAAAAGGAGGGTGTTAAAGTACCCTGTAATGACACACCATTCATTATTCTTGGTTTTGATGTCAGAGAATGTCACTTTGGGCCAGACAGAAATACAATGAAAAAGAAGAAGTACCAAATGGAGAAGGTACTAGCTCGCACAGAGTTTATATGCTACATGTCATTTTCTTCAGCATTGTGTTATTGAATTATTTTAAAATGCATTTCCAACTTTGAATATGTTTTAACTTTAATCTCATACCAATATTTAAGCATCAGTAAAACATTTTGCAATTTATGTACAAGTGTATATAATTAAATTTGCAGACCATAGAAGCAGACCAAGATCATTCTTATACACAAAAGAGCAGGACTTTGGTACAAAATACAAAAAAAACTTGATTGCCCTGCCAGAATTTATATGAAAAAGATATGCTAATTTCCTGATTATAAAGTAAAGCAGTAATCATAAGACATGTACTGGTAAAAATTTCGATTAATTTATTAAACTGACCAGATTAAATATGGATTAAAGTTTATTTAAATCATAGTTTCTTTTTGTCCTTCATGAATGCTCTGGGTTCAACTTTTGGCTAATGTAGGCAAAGTGACTATCGTGCATCTTAAATATAAAATTGTGGATATTTTTCAATCACTTGAACAGATCCTTGGTCATGATTCTATCTGGAAGAGAAAACACCAAGCGCAGAAGTTGAAGAAGGCTCTTTCCGCAAATGAAGATGTGCACAGGGAAAAGGAAATTCACATTTTTTTCCCCCAGGAATTGAGAGCCACAAAAATCATTTGACAGGACAGGTTGATCAATATTTAACACAATCTTAACATAAATTCTGAAGAATAGGAAAGCTATATGAAAGGTGCATACCTACATGTAAATTATACTTTTAAAACCATTTGATTGTTAAATTTAGTTTTACTTGACAAATTGAATGCCAAGAAGCCTGATGTGCCTTAATCACATCCTTTCCTTATTAAGTAAGAGTAATAGAAACATGGGGTTTCCAGGTAGTGTAGTGGTTAATGCAACTGTTTCTCACCGCTGCGACCTAAGTTCAAACCCCATAATTGACAATGGCTGTATGTGAGAGGGTATGGTGGTTGTCCACTCGAACACATGGGTTTCTACTGGGTACTCTGGTTCCCTCCCACAAAATGATCCCCTAGTGCCCGTCTGTGCAAGTCTTTAAATAGCTAGCAAATACCATTGTTGTTTGTATGGAACGCCAAATTAACATAAACTCAAATAATTGAAGATATCTTCAATTATTTGAAGATATCATCAATTCATTTGATGCGCACAACAATATATTAAAGTTCTCTTCAAATAATTAATGATATCTTCAATTCTGAATTATTTCCTGGATTAATTGAATTGATGATAGCATTAATTATTCAGCTGAATTGATGTGCACTTTAATAGAATTAATGATCTCTTCGAATGAATTAATGATATCAACAATTGAATTGATGCGTGCTACAATTCAGTTGAAGAGAGCAATAATTGATATAATGAGCACATTAAATCAATTGATGAGAGCAATAATTGAATTGATGCATTAATTCAATCATTGCTCTCTTCAATTGAATTAATGATATCTTTACTAGTAATTCATTTGAAGAGAGCAATAATTCTTTTAGAGAAAGCAACTATATGATTAAAGATATCTTCAATTCAACTATCCACAATTGAATTAATGATCTCTTTAATTGAATTGTTGCTCTCTTCAAAGGAATTGATGCGTGCATTAATTCCTTATACAAAAGCATTGTAAATAAGTAATATATCTTCAATTGAATTAAAGAGATCATCAAATTACTTATACCGAGCTCTAAGTTAATTATTGCGAGCAATATTTCTACTAAATTGATGCTCTCATCAATTGCATTGAAGAGAGCAATAATTGAATTAATGCACACATTAAATCAATTATTGCTATCTTCAATTCAATTGATGTGCGCATTAATTAAATTGATGAGAGCAATAATTGAATTGAAGTGCACATTAATTCATTTGATGAGAGCAATAATTGATTTAATGCACTCAATGCAATGAAAGAGAGCAATAATTGAATTGATGATATCTTCAAATAATTGAAGATATACATGTATTTTCAATTATTTGAGTTTATGTTAATTTGGTGCTCCATATGTTTGTATGTCTGACTTTATAAAAATTAAGATTATTATTATTATTGTAGGGAAAAAATTATTGTGCAATCAACCAGCCTGGGATCATTTGTAAATTACAGGGTTGTTTACTTTTGATAGCTTGCAGGTATTTGTCTACCAATCGACAATACCATCAAGGAAAAAAAATCACATCTGATGGATGAAGGAGTGTCTAAAGTTTCAGAAATGAGACGTCACATCAAGTCATTTAGCAGGAAGGAACTTAGAATGACTGATGAAGAAAATCGACGCTTCTTTCCATTGGATAAAGATATTAGAAATCTAATGAATTCTTTCAAGGAACAGACACGGTATCTTTTACTATGTATTGTAGATTCCTTATCATATGTTTTTACTGATCAGATTTATATTCTTAAAATGACTTTTATTTCTTGAATGAAAAAATGCAAAGAACCTACTCACTGTAACATGAGTTACTACATGTAATTAGCTCACCTGAACCGAAGGTTCAAGTGAGCTTTTCTGATCAAAATTTGTCCGTTGTCTGTCGTCGTTGTTGTAAACTTTTCACAATTTTATCTTCTTCTTCAGAACTACTAGGCCAATTTCAACCAAACTTGGCCAAATGCATCCTTGGGTAAAGGGCTTTCAAGTTTGTTCAAATGAAGGGTCATGTTCCTTTCAAAGGGGAGATAATCACAAAAATGCAAAAATAGAGTGGGGTCATTTAAAAATCTTCTTCTCAAGAACCACTGGGCCAGAAGAGCTGAAATTTACCTGAAAGCTTCCTGACATATTGCAGATTCAAATTTGTACAAATCATGGCCCCCGGGGGTAGGATGGGGCCACAAGGGGGATCAAAGTTTTCCATACAAATATATAGAGAAAAACTTTAAAAATCTTCTCAAGAACCACTAAGCCAAAAAAGCTGAGATTTACATGAAAGCTTCCTGACATAATACAGATTCACGTTTGTTCAAATCATGGGCTCCGGGGGTTGGAAGGGGCCACAATAGGGGATCAAAGTTTTACATACAAATATATAGGAAAAATCTTTAGAAATCTTCTTCTCAAGAACCACTGAGTCAGAAAAGCTGATTTTTATATGAAAACTTTCTGATACAGTGCAGATTCAAGTTTGTTCAAATCATGGCCCCCGGGGGTAGGATGGGGCCACAAGTGGGGTGAGGGTCAAAGTTTTACATACAAATATAGGGGAAAACTTTAAAAATCTTCTCAAGAATCACTAAGCCAGAAAAGCTGAGATTTACATGAAAGCTTCCTGACATAATGCAGATTCAAGTTTGTTCAAATCATGGGCCCGGGGGGTTGGATGGGGCCACAATAGGGGATCAAAGTTTTACATACAAATATCTAGGAAAAAAAGTTTAAAAATCTTCTTCTCAAGAACCACTAAGCCAAAAAAGCTGAGATTTACATGAAAGCTTCCTGACATAATGCAGATTCAAGTTTGTTCAAATCATGGGCTCCGGGGGTTGGAAGGGGCCACAATAGGGGATCAAAGTTTTCCATACAAATATATAGGAAAAATCTTCTTCTCAAGAACCACTGAGCCAGAAAAGCTGCTTTTACATGAAAACTTTCTAACATAGTGCAGATTCAAGTTGTTCAAATCATGGCCCCCGGGGGTAGAATGGGGCCACAATAGGGGATCAAAGATTTACATACAAATATATAGGGAAAAACTTTAAAAATCTTCTTCTCAAGAACCACTAAGCCCAAAAAGCTGAGATTTACATGAAAGCTTCCTGACATAATGCAGATTCAAGTTTGTTCAAATCATGGGCTCCGGGAGGTTGGAAGGGGCCACAATAGGGGATCAAAGTTTTACATACAAATATATAGGAAAAATCTTCTTCTCAAGAACCACTGAGCCAGAAAAGCTGATTTTTACATGAAAACTTTCTGACATAGTGCAGATTCAAGTTGTTCAAATCATGGCCCCCGGGGGTAGAATGGGGACACAATAGGGGATCAAAGATTTACATACAAATATCTAAGGAAAAACTTTAAAAATCTTCTTCTCAAGAACCACTAAGCCCAAAAAGCTGAGATTTACATGAAAGCTTCCTGACATAATGCAGATTCAAGTTTGTTCAAATCATGGGCTCCGGGGGGTTGGAAGGGGCCACAATAGGGGATCAAAGTTTTACATACAAATATATAGGAAAAATCTTCTTCTCAAGAACCACTGAGCCAGAAAAGCTGATTTTTACATGAAAACTTTCTAACATAGTGCAGATTCAAGTTTGTTCAAATCATGGCCCCCGGGGGTAGGATGGGGTCACAATAGGGGATCAAAGATTTACATACAAATATATAGGAAATATATTTTTCTCAATAACCACTGAGTCAGAAAAGCTGATATTTACAAGAAAACTTTCTGACATAATGCAGATTCAAGTTTGTTCAAATCATGGCCCCCGGGGGTAGGATGGGGCCACAAGTGGAGGGGTGGGTGGTCAAAGTTTTACATACAAATATAGGAAAAAGCTTTAAAAATCTTCTTCTCAAGAACCATTGGGCCAAAGAGGTTGACATTTACATGAAAGCTTTCTGACATAGTGTAGATCAAGTTTGCAAAAGTTTGTTTTGGCCATAATAGGGACTAAGGTTTTACATGCAAATATATATGGAAAGTCTTCAGATATGGGTCAAGGTGACTCAGGTGAGCGATATGGCCCATGGGCCTCTTGTTTATTTTGTAGCACAGGTAATGGGGGAAAATATGCGAATTGTTGTGTTATAGTTGTTGCAGAATTAATGTTCCTTGAAATATAAGTCACAACTATTCCCACTCCTTCTGCCTGGTGTGCAAGATAAATAATGTGGTGAAAAGAACTGATGTGCCGAAAGAGAGTCTGATATTTCAAAAAAGAGCCTGATGTGTGAAAACTTCTACTGTGAATGATAACTGATATACACTGTATATATAGTGATGTGAAACAAGTCAAATTTCTACATGTATATCCTATATTTTAGACACTGTACATGAACCTACCTATCTACTTCTGAGTGATGTGAAATAAATCAAATATTTAAAACCTACCTCTAGGTGATGTGAAATAAGTCAAATTTTTAATCTCCTATATTGTAAACACCGTACATGAACTTACCTACCTCTGAGTTATGTGAAATAAGTATATTTAAAACCTCCTTCTGAGTGATGTGAAATAAGTCAAATATTTAAAACCTACCTCTGAGTGAAGTGAAATAAGTCAGATTTTTATATCCTATGCCTTGGACAAATACATGAACTTTCATACTTCTGAGTGATACGAAATAAGTCGAATTTCTATATTGTGTATCGTTGACATCGAACTGTAATCTACCTACCTCTGAGTGATGTGAAATAAGTGAAATATTTCGAACCTACATCAGAGTGATGTGAAATAAGTCAAATTTATACATCCTATGTCTGAGACATCGTATATGAAACTACCTACTTCTGAGTGATGTGAAATAAGTCGAATTTCTATATTGTGTCTTAGACATCGGACTTTTATCTACTTACCTCTGAGTGATGTGAAATTTTTATCTCCGATATTTTAAACATCGTACATGAACCTACCTACCTCCGAGTGATATGAAATAAATCAGAATTTTATAATCTATGTGTCAGACACTGTACATGAACTTGCCTACTTCTGAGAGATGTAAAATAAATCAAATTTTTAAAACCTACCTCTGAGTGATGTGAAATAAGTCGAACTTTTAAAACCTACCTCTGAGTGATGTAAAATAAGTCAGGATCTTATATCCTATGTCTTACACAGATACATGAACTTTCCTACTTCTAAGTGATACGAAATAAGTTGACTTTGTATATTGTGTATCGATGACATCGGATTTTAATCTACCTACCTCTGAGTGATGTGAAATAAGTCAAATATTTAAAACCTACCTCTGAGTGATGTGAAATAAGTCAAATTTATATATCCTATGTCTTCGACATCGTACATGAAACTACCTACTTCTGAGTGATGTGAAATAAGTCGAATTTCTTTATTGTGTGTCTTAGACATCTAACTTTTATCTACCTACTTCTGAATGATGTGAAATAGTCAAATTTTTAAAACTTACCTCAGAGTGATGTGAAATAAGTCAAATTTTATAATCGATATCTCAGACACTGTACATGAACTTACCTACCTCCGAGTGATGTGAAACAAGTCAAATATTTAAAACCTACTTCTGAGTGATGTGAAATAAGTCAGGATTTTATATCCTATGTCTCAGACACTGTACATGAACTTATCTACTTCTGAGTGATGTGAAATAAGTCAAATATTTAAAACCTACTTCTGAGTGATGTGAAATAAGTCGAATATTTAAAACATACTTCTGAGTGACGTGAAATAAGTCGAATATTTAAAATCTACTTCTGAGTGATGTGAAATAAGTCAAATATTTAAAACCTACTTCTGAGTGATGTGAAATAAGTCAAATTTTTACAACCTACTTCTGAGTGATGTGAAATAAGTCGAATATTTAAAACCTACTTCTGAGTGACGTGAAATAAGTCGAATATTTAAAACTTACTTCTGAGTGATGTGAAATAAGTCGAATTTCTATATTGTGTGTCTTAGACATCTAACTTTTATCTACCTACTTCTGAATGAGGTAAAATAGTCAAATGTTTAAAACCTACCTCTGAGTGATGTGAAATCAGAAAACTTTTTATAACTACCTCTGAGTGATGTGAAATAAGTCAAATTTTATAATCGATGTCTCAGACACTGTACATGAACTTACCTACCTCCAAGTGATGTGAAATAAGTCAAGATTGTTTATATCCTATGTCTCAGACACTGTACATGAACTTATCTACATCTTAGTGATGTGAAATAAGTCAAATATTTAAAACCTACTTCTGAGTGATGTGAAATAAGTCAAATATTTAAAACCTACTTATGAGTGATGTGAAATAAGTCAAATTTTTAAAACCTACTTCTGATTGATGTGAAATAAGTCGAATATTTATAACCTACTTCTGAGTGACGTGAAATAAGAAAACTTTCTATAACTACCTCTGAGTGATGTGAAATAAGTGAAATATTTCGAACTTACATCAGAGTGATGTGAAATAAGTCAAATATTTAAAACCCACTTCTGAGTGATGTGAAATAAGTCAATTTTTAAAAACCTACTTCTGAGTGATGTGAAATAAGTCAAATATTTAAAACCTACCTCTGAGTGAAGTGAAATAAGTCAGATTTTTATATCCTATGCCTTGGACAAATACATGAAATTTCCTACTTCTGAGTGATACGAAATAAGTCGAATTTCTATATTGTGTATCGTTGACATCGGACTTTAATCTACCTACCTCTGAGTGATGTGAAATAAGTGAAATATTTAAAACCTACTTATGAGTGATGTGAAATAAGTCAAATTTTTAAAACCTACTTCTGAGTGATGTGAAATAAGTCGAATATTTATAACCTACTTCTGAGTGACGTGAAATAAGAAAACTTTCTATAACTACCTCTGAGTGATGTGAAATAAGTGAAATATTTCGAACTTACATCAGAGTGATGTGAAATAAGTCAAATATTTAAAACCTACTTCTGAGTGATGTGAAATAAGTCAATTTTTAAAAACCTACTTCTGAGTGATGTGAAATAAGTCAAATATTTAAAACCTACCTCTGAGTGAAGTGAAATAAGTCAGATTTTTATATCCTATGCCTTGGACAAATACATGAAATTTCCTACTTCTGAGTGATACGAAATAAGTCGAATTTCTATATTGTGTATCGTTGACATCGGACTTTAATCTACCTACCTCTGAGTGATGTGAAATAAGTGAAATATTTCGAACCTACATCAGAGTGATGTGAAATAAGTCAAATTTTTAAAACCTACCTCAGAGTGACGTGAAATAAATCTGATTTCTATATGCTATGTCTTAGACGTCGTACATGAAACTACCTACCGCAGAGTGATATGAAATAAGTCGAATTTCTATATTGTGTGTCTTAGACATCGGACTTTTATCTACCTACCTCTGAGTGATGTGAAATAAGTCACATTTTTATCTCCTACATTTTAAACATCGTACATGAACCTATCTACCTCCGATTGATGTGAAATAAGTCACATATTTAAAACCTACCTCTGAGTGATGCTAAATAAGAAAAGTTTCTATATCTACCTCTGAGTGATGCTAAATAAGAAAAGTTTCTATATCTACCTCTGAGTGATGTGAAATAAGTCAAATTTCTATATCCTTATGTCTTAGACACCGTACATGAATTTACCTACTTCTGAGTGATGTTAAATAATTCCAATTTCTATATTATGTGTCTTTGACATCGGACTTTAACCTATCTACCTCTGAGTGATGTGAAATAAGAAAACATTTCCATACCTACTTCTGAGTGACGTGAAACAAGTTAAATTTTTAATCTCCTATATTGTAAACACCGTACATGAACTTACCAACCTCTGAGTGATGTGAAATAAGTCAAATATTTAAAACATACGTCCAAGTGATTTGAAATAAGAAAACTTTCTATACCTACTGAGTAATGTGAATTAAGTCAAATATTTAAATCCTACCCCTCAGTGATGTAAAATAAGTCAAATTTCTGTACCTACCTCTGAGTGATGTGAAATGAGTAAAATTTCTATATACTATATCTTAGACACCATAAATATTTATACGATTAATTTACTACCATTATTGATTTTAATTATATTTAAATTATTATTAAATTGGTTCATGAGATCTACCCTCGGAAATGAAAATACTGGAATAAGATGGACATTGGAATCATTTCTCGAAGACCTTGATTTTGCCAATGATGTATGTCTTGTCTCTAGCAACAAACAACAAATGCAAAGAAAGACAGCACGACTAGAAACAACTGCACAGTCTATTGGTTTGGACATAAATGCAACGAAGACAAAAGTATTGGCGATAAACAATACCTGTAATACACCCATAAGAATCCAGGATCATGACATTGAAGAAATAGACAACTTTACATACAACAGGGGCTACTTACTCCTCCTAGGCACCTGATCCCACCTCTGGTGTGTCCAGGGGTCCGTGTTTGCCCAACTATCTATTTTGTATTGCTTGTAGGAGTTATGAGATTGATCACTGTTCGTTATCTTCACCTTGCATACTTAGGTGCCATCATAGGGAAAGACAATGGAACATCAAAAGACATAACATCGAGAATTATTAAGGCAAGATCAACTTTTTGTCAGCTAAGACCTTTATGGAGATCTAGAAAAGTTTCCCTTAAAACTAAAGTAAAGATCTATAGCAGCAATGTCAAGTCCATATTACTTTATGGAGCAGAGTACTGGAAACTCGTTCAGAGCGACCTTAAGAAGCTGTCATCCTTCCATAACACCTGCCTTAGGAGAATCTGCAAAATCTACTGGCCGAAAAAGATCTCTAATAAAGACCTATGGAGTAAGACTTCTCAAAAGAGCATCCAATTAGAAATTAAACAATGCAGATGGAGGTGGCTAGGGCACGCCATGAGAATGAACAAAGCATGACCAGCAAATGTCGCTCTCAGATGGACTCCTGAAGGGAAAAGTAAGAGGAGAAGACCAAAAGAAACCTGGCGAAGAATGATAGATGGAGAGTTGAAAGAGATAGGACTAACCTGGAAAGAAGGAGAAAAGAAGACAAGGGACAGACAAGTGTGGCGGGAGCTGATTTCAGCCTTATGTGCAGACATGCACGAAGAGGATTAAGTAAGTAAGTAAATTATTTTCAAAATTCTTATACTATTTATCCACCTTTCTGTTTGAAACAGCTTACACTTTTCGCAACATTAGCAACAAACATTGCTAATACGGTATTGTCTTGAATTTTGATGATGATTATTATATACATCTACTCTTGCTTGTAGTATTTTATTTCTTCCTCTTAATCCTATGCTTTTATCCATCTATATATTCTTGCATGAAATGTTTTGTTTTTATTTTGTATTCTTTTTCATATGGAGAAATTCTTACCATTTGGCTAATTTGCATGCCGCAATCTTGGAATTCGAACTATCAGTCAAATTACGTAAAGCAATTAATAGAGAAAAATTATGTAAAATCACAATTGTAAACTAACCTCTGCATAAACACACGTTTCCAGCATCATACCCCATTCTTCATGTTCGTATCTCTTCAATGAAACAACTTTCAATGTAACTGATACAAAATTCGGAGTTCCATTTATAGTTAAAGTTTTGAATCGAAGAGCCCCATTTAATCCATTATAAGCATTTCAAGAATCTTTGAAAATCACAAAAAGTTCAAAAAGCAACAGATACAAAATAACGATCACTAATTCCAGCATCGGAAACGACAAATTGACATGTGTTTTTCCGGAATCTGTTCACAGATTTATTGAATTATTTCTCAAAAAAGTTCGTTTTTGAATCAAAACCACCGTTTTCGGCATTTTTAGCATTTCGGCAAAGAGACATCTACGGGGAAAATCAAGTTTAGAAAATGCAGTCATTCCCATGTATTCGTTTGATGAATAGAAATGTCATGATTTTTTCTGTCCTTGACACTTGTACTGACGTCATGAAGCCCTCTAATGGATACCTACAAAATGTTTAAATGATTTCGGAAACCAACATTTATGTAAATATGATGCTTTACTAAACTTCATCCATTTTCAAAATAAAGGAAACATTTATTAGTGAATATGTATTCGTAACTGCAGTTAAAATGAATATTAATACTTGAGATAGAATATTGCTTGGTAAAGGTGGGATCGCCCGATGATCTGTATGTTGTTGACTAGGGGGGGGGGGGGGCTATGTTATATACATTGACTTACCGAACAGGATCCTCTTTGTGTAATATTATGTGGACATATATGTACGTGCCGGGGAGTATATTTTGTTTTTAAATTCAGCTCGTGTTTCAAATATTGTGTTGTTATAACTTTTCAATTTTTAAAAATTAATTTTTACACCATGATTGCAATTAAATGTACGCGGTAAAATAACTTCTGATAAAGTTACGCGCTTAATGAATATTCATAACCTTAAGATCACCTGATATCAAGCTCATGAATAAAGTGGTTAGAATTTCTCCATATGGTTAATATGTGTATATGTGTACATGCATGCTATGTGTCTTTGACCTTGACATGAATGTTTGTGATAGTCGGTAAAAAAGCTCTACAGAGCTTGTGATTGATTTGTTGAATGTATATAGTGCCGACTTTAAATAAAATTCAATTTACTTTTACATTATACCTACCTACCTCTGAGTAATGTCAAATAAGACAAAATTCTATATTTGAGACACCCTATATAAACTTAAGTTTTTATATTTTGGACACGGTATATAAACTTAAGTTTCTATTTTTAGACACTAGACCAATCTCCCTCTGTGTGATGTGAAATAAGTCGAATTCGTATCTATGTATTATACTCCTCAGGACAAGACGTGAATAAATGTATTTTAATGAGAAAAACAAAATGAGAAAAATAAAGCATTATCTATTAACCATTATTTTCTATAGTTATTTGGCGATTTAATTTCGGTGAATTAAAAAACACACAAATTTGGTCTTCCTCATATTCCTGTATGAAATAGAAATAAAATATATATACAGATGTATTGTATGTATCATGACAACGACTCAATGCACCACGAGCCCGAACGAAAATGAAAAACAGAGGGCATTCCGAACGACAACCTACTTCTGAGTGATCTGAACTAGCATTTATGAAGGTGATCGGTGGGGAAATAACATATTCTGGTGATGTTACTGGTTCTACAGGTATATGTTTTGTAGACAGTAGAGGGGTGGTGATGTGTACACAACATCTGTACACTACCCACACTTCACGTGTCTGTGCATTATGCAAGCACTAGTGTTTGCACAGCTTAAATTATAAGACACATGAAAGACTGCATGGAAGATAATGACAGGGATGTCACTAAGGATCAACAAGCTCCACTTTTAATTTGGTGTCTTTTTGCATCGAATAAAGTATTTCTCATCTACCACAAACTCTTTAAAGAAGAACACTTTAACAAGAGATGGGAGATGTCTCTCATTATTCATGGAAATAATTGTCATTAACACTATTCTTTTAGCCCCTTAACTGGCCCTAAGAAATGCAGAACCACACGACCTCTATCCCTGCCCTTGGTGACTAGGTACACAGACTCTTGAATAGCAGTTGACCTTTGCTGTTCACTACAACATCCTTTTTCAAGACCACCAATCCTTTTAACACAACTTTCAAAAAATGCAATAAAATGGGAAAGTCTAACAGATTGAAACACACAAGAGTCAATGTACTATAATCATGATTTTATGCGTGTTTATAAGGAACACCTTGTGTGAAATTAAAAATATTTTTGATATTTATGATCAAGATTCCTTATAGCCAATATTCTTTCAAGCTAAACAAAGTCATTATGATGTGCATTGAAGATAGTTATTCTTAAAGAGGCATTAGCTGTCATTTTGATACCAACAATTTGATTAAATGAAAATTGCTCCATATCATACATGTATATTTCAGTAATAACACCAGTATTTAATTATTTCAAACACCTTTTAACCTCAAAACAGGCACATGTATGTTATAAATATCACATGAATTTTGGTAATTAAATAATTATTGTCTTGCAAGACAATAATTCTTCCTGATGTATTTCTGTACACTAAAAGTGGCAATCTATCGTTGTTTTATTAGCTTTCTCTTGTTTTTGTACAAAATAAATGTTTTATTAGGCATTCATATATATTTCTATACCATTGAGAAATTTTTAATAAAAAGGATGTCATCACTTTCACAGCTAATGCCCTTTGACAAACTACATAGCATATCATAATTAACTTGCTATTAATGACTATGTAACTCTTAAATTAGGTTAAGGGAATTTGATACCACAGTGAAGAATATTATATTGTAAAATGTACAAATGTGCAGCCTTGTAATTTATTAAACATAACAATAATATGATTTGACAAAGTGGATTAATCAGTAATTTACAGTATCACTTATACCATTCATAAATGTATTTTAACATAATGTATTTAGTACTATTGTGTGCTGGATTAGTTTTCAACCCCATGTAAATAATGAATTACATTCAAGGGCAACAACTCCTCTAGACACATATTCTGTTTTCAACACATTTTCTTCCATAGTCATAAGACATACATTATCATTTAAACTAATGTGTTAACGTGCATACCATAGGAAAAGATTCCACACATATATCATTACCTATTATCTATTGTGTAAATGTACATGGACTCCGTAGTTTAGATATCATATATCTAAAAATATGTTCATTTGAGATATTAATAAGTACAATGTCAGCTACAGTATGAGTTGAGGATTTTTTTCAAGTTTTGCATAGCAAAATCAGGATGGTATGTAAATCTATCCAAATACATCAGGGTCTTAGTACAGTTTCCTGCACATCCATTCATATTCCTGGTCATCCTATCTCCAACAATCTAGACATTACTTAGTTCTCTCCATGCCAGAACACATGGGGCTGAGACTCTTTCCAATCCACTCTGTTCTATTGCTTCCATCTGGATCTCATTCCAGTTTCTTCATTCTGCAATCTTTCTTTCTGCTTCTACTGTTCCTCTCCAGGTTGTTTTCGGTCTCTTAAATGCCCTCTTCCCTTCTGGTGTCCAACCTAACGCCATCTCACTGTCATTGTCACCTCCCCTTCATAGCACGTGTCCTATATGTGCAAGATAAATGATGTGGTGAAAAGAACTGATGTGCTGAAAGAGAGTCTGATATTTAAAAAAAGATCCTGATGTGTGAAAACTTCTGCTGTGAATGATAACTGATATACACTGTAATTATAGTGATGTGAAACAAGTCAAATTTCTATACTTCTGAGTGATGTGAAAGAAGTCAAATTTCTACATGTATATCCTATATTTTAACACTGTACATGAACCTACCTATCTACCTCTGTATGATGTGAAATAAGTCAAATATTTAAAACCTACCTCTGGGTGATGTGAAATTAGTCCAATCTTTAAAATCTACCTCTGAGTGATGTGAAATAAGTCAAATTTTTAATCTCCTATATTGTAAACACCGTATATGAACTTACCTACATCTGAGTGATGTGAAATAAGTATATTTAAAACCTCCTTCTGAGTGATGTGAAATAAGTCAAATATTTAAAACTTACCTCTGAGTGATGTGAAATAAGTCAAATATTTAAAACCTACCTCTGAGTGATGTGAAATAAGTCAGATTTTTATATCCTATGCCTTGGACAAATACATGAACTTTCATACTTCTGAGTGATACGAAATAAGTCGAATTTCTATATTGTGTATCGTTGACATCGAACTGTAATCTACCTACCTCTGAGTGATGTGAAATAAGTGAAATATTTCGAACCTACATCAGAGTGATGTGAAATAAGTCAAATTTATACATCCTATGTCTGAGACATCGTATATGAAACTACCTACTTCTGAGTGATGTGAAATAAGTCGAATTTCTATATTGTGTCTTAGACATCGGACTTTTTTCTACTTACCTCTGAGTGATGTGAAATTTTTATCTCCGATATTTTAAACATCGTACATGAACCTACCTACCTCCGAGTGATATGAAATAAATCAGAATTTTATAATTTATGTGTCAGACACTGTACATGAACTTGCCTACTTCTGAGGGATGTAAAATAAATCAAATTTTTAAAACCTACCTCTGAGTGATGTGAAATAAGTCGAACTTTTAAAACCTACCTCTGAGTGATGTAAAATAAGTCAGGATCTTATATCCTATGTCTTACACAGATACATGAACTTTCCTACTTCTAAGTGATACGAAATAAGTCGAATTTGTATATTGTGTATCGTTGACATCGGATTTTAATCTACCTACCTCTGAGTGATGTGAAATAAGTCAAATATTTAAAATCTACCTCTGAGTGATGTGAAATAAGTCAAATTTATATATCCTATGTCTTAGACATCGTACATGAAACTACCTACTTCTGAGTGATGTGAAATAAGTCGAATTTCTTTATTGTGTGTCTTAGACATCTAACTTTTATCTACCTACTTCTGAATGATGTGAAATAGTCAAATTTTTAAAACTTACCTCAGAGTGATGTGAAATAAGTCAAATTTTATAATCGATGTCTCAGACACTGTACATGAACTTATCTACTTCTGAGTGATGTGAAATAAGTAAAATATTTAAAACCTACTTCTGAGTGATGTGAAATAAGTCAAATTTTTAAAACCTACTTCTGAGTGATGTGAAATAAGTCGAATATTTAAAACCTACTTCTGAGTGACGTGAAATAAGAAAACTTTCTATAACTACCTCTGAGTGATGTGAAATCAGTCCAATTTTTAAAACCTACCTCTGAGTGAAGTGAAATAAGTCAGATTTTTATATCCTATGCCTTGGACAAATACATGAACTTTCATACTTCTGAGTGATACGAAATAAGTCGAATTTCTATATTGTGTATCGTTGACATCGGACTGTAATCTACCTAGCTCTGAGTGATGTGAAATAAGTGAAATATTTCGAACCTACATCAGAGTGATGTGAAATAAGTCAACTATTTAAAACCTACCTATGAGTGATGTGAAATAAGTCGAATATTTAAAACCTACCTCAGAGTGACGTGAAATAAGTCGAATATTTAAAACCTACCTCTGAGTGATGTGAAATAAGTCGAATATTTAAAACCTACTTCTGAGTGACGTGAAATAAGACGAATATTTAAAGCCTACTTCTGAGTGAGTGAAATGAGTCAACTTATCAAAACCTACCTCTGAGTGATGTGAAATAAGAAAACTTTTTATAACTACCTCTGAGTGATGTGAAATCAGTCCAATTTTTAAAACCTCTCTCTGAGTGATGTGGAATAAGTTAAATTTTTAATACCTCTTCTGATTGATGTGAAATAAGTGAAATATTTAAAACTTACTTCTGAGTGATGTGAAATAAGTCAAATATTTAAAACCTACCTCTGAGTGATGTGAAATAAGTCAGATTTTTATATCCTATGCCTTGGACAAATACATGAACTTTCATACTTCTGAGTGATACGAAATAAGTCGAATTTCTATATTGTGTATCGTTGACATCGGACTGTAATCTACCTAGCTCTGAGTGATGTGAAATAAGTGAAATATTTCGAACCTACATCAAAGTGATGTGAAATAAGTCAACTATTTAAAACCTACCTCAGAGTGACGTGAAATAAGTCGAATATTTAAAACCTACCTCTGAGTGATGTGAAATAAGTCGAATTTCTATATTGTGTGTCTTAGACATGGGACTTTTATCTACCTACCTCTGAGTGATGTGAAATAAGTCACATTTTTATCTCCTATATTTTAAACATCGTACATGAACCCACCTACCTCCGATTGATGTGAAATAAGTCAAATATTTAAAACCTACCTCTGAGTGATGCTAAATAAGAAAATTTTCTATATCTACCTCTGAGTGATGTGAAATAAGTCAAATTTTTAAAACCTACCTCTGAGTGATGTGAAATAAGTCGAATTTCTATATCTTTATGTCTTAGACACCGTACATGAATTTACCTACTTCTGAGTGGTGCGAAATAATTCCAATTTCTATATTCTGTGTCTTTGACATCGGACTTTAACCAATCTACCTCTGAGTGATGTGAAATAAGAAAAAAATCCCATACCTACTTCTGATTGTTAAGCCGTTCTTGGCACACTGATTTTGACTGCGGATAACTCCGTTTACCTGATCAGGATATGGGGCTCACGGCGGGTGTGACCGGTCAACAGGGGATGCTTACTCCTCCTAGGCACCTGATCCCACCTCTGGTGTGTCCAGGGGTCCGTGTTTGCCCAACTATCTAATTTGTATTGCTTGTAGGAGTTATGAGATTGATCACTGTTCGTTATCTTCACCTTCCATACCTACTTCTGAGTGACGTGAAATAAGTTAATTTTTTAATCTCCTATATTGTAAACACCGTACATGAACTTACCAACCTCTAAGTGATGTGAAATAAGTCAAATATTTAAAACCTACGTCCAAGTGATTTGAAATAAGAAAACGTTCTATATCTACTGAGTAGTGTGAATTAAGTCAAATATTTAAATCCTACCCCTCAGTTATGTAAAATAAGTCAAATTTCTGTACCTACCTCTGAGTGATGTGAAATGAGTAAAATTTCTATATACTATATCTTAGACACCGTAAATATTTATACGATTAATTTACTACCATTATTGATTTTAATTATATTCAAATTATTTTCAAAATTCTTATACTATTTATCCACCTTTCTATTTGAAACAGCTTACACTTTTCGCAACATTAGCAAAAACATTGCTAATACGGTATTGGCTTGAATTTTGATGATGATTATTATATACATCTACTCTTGCTTGTAGTATTTTATTTCTTCCTCTGAATCCTATGCTTTCTTCCATCTATATATTCTTGAATGAAATGTTTTGTTTTTATTTTGTATTCTTTTGCATTGTTGCGCCCGTGAGATATACTTTTATGCTGTCTGACGAGTTTCATACCGATTGTTAAGCCGTTCTTGGCACACTGATTTTGACTGCGGATAACTCCGTTTACCTGATCAGGATATGGGGCTCACGGCGGGTGTGACCGGTCAACAGGGGATGCTTACTCCTCCTAGGCACCTGATCCCACCTCTGGTGTGTCCAGGGGTCCGTGTTTGCCCAACTATCTATTTTGTATTGCTTGTAGGAATTATAAGATTGATCACTGTTCGTTATCTTCACCTTGCATTAGGATGATTCCGATAGAGTTTAAGACTGATATCACTTAAAAGGATTTAGGAAGGACACGTCGACACTTCAAGTTTTAGAAACGAAACTTATAGATAAAATGCTTAGATTACATTAAAAATCATAGATAAATTACCAAGTTATATACGAATTATATTAGTAAGTCAGAAAATCTCACTTTATTGAGAAAAGCATGTTTTAGGAGTGTTAGGTACATTACATGACGTAATCAGCTGCACCATTGCGTCAAGATATAAAAGCCGCGAATCATAGTCCGCGGCGACAGAATTCCGCAAAAATATATTACATTACGAAGTTTGGCACCGACTGCTGCACCGAAGTTGAGGTATTTCCTTTATTTTAGCAAATACTTTAAGTATTAAAATACGTAGCTTATTTAGATTATCTAGATAGTACAAGAAAGGGAATTTTAAAGAATTAAAGTATAGTAAATTTATTGAGTACTTAGAAATTCATATTAATTCTTGTCGTGAAACTTGATAGTCGGTGCACTCGGGGTTCTGTCCCTGGGAGACACGCAAGGTCTCTCCCAGTTAGTTACTAGTTATATTTTATAGTTTATAGTTATTAAAGTTATTGTTATTTCAACGGATCTAGTTGGATCTAATATAAATTAGAAAACTTAGATAAGTTTATAGTTCGGTGCAAAGTTGCACCGTCACCGCACATTTCAGGTGCGTTGAATTTAGAATTGATTAATTATATCTTCTGTATGAATGTATACTTGGTAGCGGTAAATTTGCATGGCATGCATATGATATATCCCTGTTCATCGAATATATAGTCTATGACGGTGTTATAGATTTAGGGTGGTGGACTTTAGTATATTACGCACGGAGTAGTTTTAGAGTCGGTGCAGAAGCACCTTGCACCGAGTTACTTAGATTTCGTACTTAGTTTAACAATGTTCTATATGCATGATATGCTATAGATGTTGGGGGTTGGATTTTACGTATAATTAAATTAGTTCAGGTTGTAATTCTGATGCCATTGTAATCTAGTAGAATATTAGACTAGTCGTAGTGTTCGAGAACGACTACACCTGTAGCACCCAACACCGGACAATTAATTACACCGGACACCTAGTAGCACCGGGCACCGATCAACACCGGATTTCCATCAGTGTTTTATTACTAAGACATTTTAGCCGAGCAATTGAACTGTGACTATACTTGTGGTTTTGATACTATCAATAAATTATTGTATTAACTATTATACATTTTCTTCATTGATATAGATAGGTACCTTCGAACCCTATTATTGTAACGAGCCTCATAGGTACCGGGTAGATACCTTCTTGGTGTCTTATCATAGATTTTATAATATACATCCAACAGTCGTTACAGCATATGGAGAAATTCTTACCATTTGGCTAATTTGCATGCCGCCATCTTGGAATTCGAACTATCTGTCAAATTACGTAAAGCAATTAATAGAGAAAAATATGTAAAATCACAATTGTAAACTAACCTCTGCATAAACACACGTTTCCAGCACCATACCCCATTCTTCATGTTCGTATCTCTTCAATGAAACAACTTTCAACACCTGATCCCACCTCTGGTGTGTCCAGGGGTCCGTGTTTGCCCAACTATCTAATTTGTATTGCTTGTAGGAGTTATGAGATTGATCACTGTTCGTTATCTTCACCTTGCATGTAACTGATACAAAATTCGGAGTTCCATTTATAGTTAAAGTTTTGAATCGAAGAGCCCCATTTAATCCATTATAAGCATTTCAAGAATCTTTGAAAATCACAAAAAGTTCAAAAAGCAACGGATACAAAATAACGATCACTAATTCCAGCATCGGAAACGACAAATTGACATATGTTTTTCCGGAATCTGTTCACAGATTTATTGAATTATTTTTGAAAAAAAGTTCGTTTTTGAATCAAAACCACCGTTTTCGGCATTTTTAGCATTTCGGCAAAGAGACATCTATGGGGAAAATCAAGTTTAGAAAATGCAGTCATTCCCATGTATTCGTTTGATGAATAGAAATATCATGATTTTTTCTGTCCTTGACACTTGTACTGACGTCACGAAGCCCTCTAAGGGATACCTACAAAATGTTTAAATGATTTCGGAAACCAACATTTATGTAAATATGATGCTTCACTGAACTTGATCCATTTTCAAAATAAAGGAAACATTTATTAGTGAATATGTATTCGTAACTGCAGTTAAAATGAATATTAATACTTGAGATAGAATATTGCTTGGTAAAGGTGGGATCGCCCGATGATCTGTATGTTGTTGTCTAGGGGGAGGGGGGCTATGTTATATACATTGACTTACCGAACAGGATCCTATTTGTGTAATATTATGTGGACAAATATGTACGTGCCGGGGAGTATATTTTGTTTTTAAATTCAGCTCGTGTTTCAAATATTGTGTTGTCAAAACTTTTCAATTTTTAAAAATTAATTTTTACACCATGATTACAATTAAATGTACGCGGTAAAATAATTTCTGATAAAGTTACGCACTTAATGAATATTCATAACCTTAAGATCACCTGATATCAAGCTCATGAATAAAGTGGTTAGAATTTCTCCATATGGTTAATCTGTGTATATGTGTACATGCATGCTATGTGTCTTTGACCTTGACATGAATGTTTGTGATAGTCGGTTAAAAAGCTCTACAGAGCTTGTGATTGATTTGACAAATCAATGTATATAGTGCCGACTTTAAATAAAACTCACTTTACTTTACTTTTACATTATACCTACCTACCTCTGAGTGATGTCAAATAAGACAAAATTCTATATTTGAGACACCCTGTATAAACTTAAGTTTTTATATTTTGGACACGGTATATAAACTTAAGTTTCTATTTTTAGACACTAGACCAATCTGTGTGATGTGAAATAAGTCGATACTCCTCAGGACAAGACGTGAATAAATGTACTTTAATGAGAAAAACAAAATGAGAAAAATAAAACATTATCTATTAACCATTATTTTCTATAGTTATTTGGCGATTTAATTTCGGTGAATTAAAAAATACACAAATTTGGTCTTCCTCATATTCCTGTATGAAATAGAAATAAAATATATATACAGAGGTGTTGTATCTATTATGACAACGACTCAATGCACCACGATTGAGAAATTTTTAATAAAAAGGATGTCATCACTTTCACAGCTAATGCCCTTTGACAAACTACATAGCATATCATAATTAACTTGCTGTTAATGACTATGTAACTCTTAAATTAGGTTAAGGGAATTTGATACCACAGTGAAGAATATTATATTGTAAAATGTACAAATGTGCAGCCTTGTAATTTATTAAACATAACAATAATATGATTTCACAAAGTGTATTAATCTGTAATTTACAGTATCACTTATACCATTCATAAATGTATTTTAACATAATGCATTTAGTACTATTGTGTGCTGGATTATTTTTCAACCCCATGTAAATAATGAATTACATTCAAGGGCAACAACTCCTCTAGACACATATTCTGTTTTCAACACATTTTCTTCCATAGTCATAAGATATACATTATCATTTAAACTAATGTGCTAACATGTGCATACCATAGGAAAAGATTCCACACATATATCATAACCTATTATCCATTGTGTAAATGTACATGGACTCCGTAGTATAGATATCGTATGTCTAAAAATATGTTCATTTGAGATATTAATAAGTACAATGTCAGCTACAGTATGAGTTGAGGATTTTTTTTCAAGTTTTGCATAGCAAAATCAGGATGGTATGTAAATCTATCCAAATACATCAGGGTCTTAGTACAGTTTCCAGCACATCCATTCATATTCCTGGTCATCCTATCTCCAACAATCTAGACATTACTTAGTTCTCTCCATGCCAAAACACATGGGGCTGAGACTCTTTCCAATCCACTCTGTTCTATTGCTACCATCTTGATCTCATTCCAGTTTCTTCATTCTGCAATCTTTCTTTCTGCTTCTACTGTTCCTCTCCAGGTTGTTTTCGGTCTCTTAAATGCCCTCTTCCCTTCTGGTGT
The DNA here is from genome assembly GCF_947568905.1 of Ostrea edulis. Classification (NCBI taxonomy): domain Eukaryota; kingdom Metazoa; phylum Mollusca; class Bivalvia; order Ostreida; family Ostreidae; genus Ostrea; species Ostrea edulis. The sequence goes on along the minus strand of NC_079170.1, from coordinate 4,522,114 downwards.
CCAACCTAACGCCATCTCACTGTCATTGTCACCTCCCCTCCATAGCACGTGTCCTATATAGTTCCATCACCGTCTCCTCAGCTCATTGTTTATTGCATTCATGTCCGCCCTGTCTGCCACTTTTTTTCATCATTTTCTGCCTTTATCCCCAGTATCCTCTGCAAGCATCTGATCTGGTAAGCATCTATTGACTTCCCACCTTGTCACCTTCCAAGACATGGACATGCAAAATTTCTGAAAAAATAAATGCAAATATACCCCATGATAAATTTTAAATACATGCATCGTAAACAGTACAAAAGAGCATTATCGCTCACCGGGGTAACCTCGGCCCTGCCATTGTAAAGTTGTTGTGATTTTAAAAAGATTTCAATCTTTATTCCCATGAAAAATGTTGATCCCATATTGTGGCCCCAGCCTATATGAGCCCAAAAGGATCACAACATTACTGAAAATGAATTCACATAACACAGAAATGCCTCAATACCAATATGATTGACATGATCTTGCTGTTCTGGATAAGACCAAGGTCACAAGGTAATTGATCATGGTATGATACAAGGGTAATTCTTAACATCAGAAATTTTGAAACACCATCTAATGTCATGTTTACAGAACTTAACTGGTTGCCTCTATCAGATTACTTTGTCTATAGAAAAGTCATTTTAGTGTATAAAGTTTTACATGGTTTAATGCCAGATTATTTAAATGTTTTTAAATATGTATCAGAAGTCAGTCAGAGGCAAACTAGAAATTCTTATTCAAATATTTTGTATATACCCAGGGCAAAAACAGAATATTATAGAAGATCTTTCAGCATTTCAGGGAGCACAGTGTGGAATGCCTTGAGTCAAAACATAAGAAACTCAACGAGTGTTGCGTGTTTTAAGAGAAATTATCTTAGAGATTATCACCATACTTTTTAAGCTTCATTTTGTATTCTATTTATCTTACATTCATAATTATTTCTTAAGTTTATATGTATTCTACTTCTTTTAATCTGTGTTTATTTTACTAATATATGTCTGTATGTATGTTATATGCAGGACCATATTGAAAACTAGCGTTATCGCTAAATATGTAATCCTGGTTAAATAAAGGTCTTATTATTATTATTATTATTATACAAAAGATCTTGCCATAAGAAATCTTTATACAAAATATGAAAGCTCTATCTTAAGGTAGTGATTGCATGGGTCATTGAAAATTAATGAATCTATGAATTTTTTTTTATTTTTACATATTTTGTAGTTGACAATAACTGTAACTCATTGTGAAATTATAATATAATATATGGTTTTCACGAATTGTGACGCTACGGTTGCCATGGTATCCCCTCTTGTCGACTTTCCATAATAAATGGTACATGTATTTCAGATGGTTTTTAAGATTGAAACAAAAAGAGTAAGTGATATAAATTGAGAAAAAGATAACAGCCAGTGCTGCTTTTTAGAATACACACTTTTTGATTTCTCTTAACATCCACGTTACATATTAGTATTCCAGATTTATGTGTACTAACACCATACACATGTTATGAAATTCATAGCATATCATTATTTTAATATAGGCCTAGTGGTTTGTGAATTAAATTTACATGCTGTAAGACTGAAAATTAACGGGGGGGGGGGGGTATATGCATTTTGGAGACTTAGGGCCTAAAGACTATTATTTAAAAGATAATTAGTTACATAAAGAATTTTTCATTTGTATTGTATTTCATTCCTATAGTTCTAAACATATTTTCACTTTACCCTGTGCTTGGTTTTAGCTGCAAGTTTTTGTGTCCATCGTCTGTCATTATTACTGATGTTTAAGCGCTTGCCGTATTCCGGGATCGCAAGCGAAAATAGCCTCTTTTTAGATACTACATGAATAAACCACGTGATGCCTTGCAATCACTACCTTAAATAGTTGAGATATTTTGAGGTCCGTGTTTGCCCAACTATTTATTTTGTATTGCTTTTAGGAGTTATGAGATTGATCACTGTTCGTTATCTTCACCTTGCATTGAATAGGTCAGATTTTTATCAAAAGTAGGTCAAACTTCCAGGTCAAAGTCTCAAGACTGAACACCGTTACATCACATGAAAGAACTTTTCTTAAAGAATGTATATATACAAAATATAAAAGCCTTAGCTTAAATAGTTCAAGAAATATTTTTTAAAATGATTTTTTCTATATACTTGTATGTAAAACCTTTATCCCCTATTGAGGCCCACCCTACCCTCGGATCCATGATTTAAAAAAATTGAATCTGCACTATGTCAGAGAGCTGTCATGTAAATTTGAAATTTCCTGGCCCAGTGGTTCTTGTGGAGATTTTTAAATGACTCCCCTCCTATTTTTACATTTTTGTGATTACCTCCCCTTTGAAGGGGACATGGCCTTTCATTTCAACAAACTTAACCCATGGATGATGTACGCCAAGTTTGGTTGAATTTGGCCCAGTGGTTCTGGAGAAGATGAAAATGTGTAACGTTTACAGACATACGGCAGATAAAAGGTGATTAAAATAGCTTACTTGAGCTTTCAGCTCAGGTGAGCTAACAATATATCTTTTAAGATGTTTCAGCATATATTTATCTTTCATTAATAAAAACTTCTTACTCTGCCCCTTTTCTTTTCAGTGGAATGAAATCTGGGTTGTAAGGTGTTAGTTACAATACTAGCCATTTTTTGTTGATTTTTAGCTTTCTGGAAACGTCATTTTGAAGTTTCAGGTAGGCTTTGTTTCCTGAAATTAAACTTTAAAAGAAAAAAAATGTTAGAATTTCTGATTTTATTTTAAACTATGTACATGTATTTGGAATAAGTAAATACTTGTAATGTTCAAGGGACATTATATGGAACGAGTGTGGGATTTTAATATCAATTTATATACTTAGCTGTTACCTTCCCATTGCATGTGTCATGGAAGGATGGTTGTATAGGACATCAGCTGCTGATTCACAATGGCCTTTCTTGTTTTTCCTTGGTATTTTGAGTTGCATTCCCTTTTCGTCTGAATTACATTGGTTTCCATCTGTCTGAATATTGAAAATGTTGTCAGATTTCACATATGAGTTAAATGTAGATATTGTTGGAGACTATCATTTTCATAATTTTTTTCCATTTAACAAGCCTCGAACATCTTGTATTTAGTGGCTTTGTGTTACCACCATGATTTTGACCTTCAATTCTTATTGAATCTATTAAATCTGGGTAGATCTACAGTTCACAGACAATACCCATAGTCTAGTCAATCTAGCTCAAAAATGAGCAAAACCTCAAACTAACTGCAACAGAAATGAAATTTTGATTATTCATGCAAGAAAACACATGCAAACAACATATTAAAAATCGGCTTTTGTATTTCCATGGGAAAATTGGAATTTTGGGGTAAAAGGATGTGTTTTTTCATGAAAATCGCTAAAAACTGGAAATTGAAGAAAATGTCCATTTTATGTAACATACAGTAAAAATAAGTTTCATATCTCAAATTTCAACCTGGAAATGTTCGATTATTTTTTTTTACAGCAGAATATATTCTTTCCTTGATTGTAATTTTTGGGTAAAATCTTGCTTTTTTTAATATAATTGTTAAAGATTGAAATTTTAAGAAGAAAACCCACATTTTGTCATACATTTGAGTCTACCAATAAAAAAAATGAAGTTAGGATTTATTTTAAAAACTGCTCAACAAGTAAGATATATAGATTATTGGCAATATATATGAAAAATACCATTTCAGGTAGGAAAACCTACCTTTTTCTGAAACAAAAATAGTGAAAAACTGGAAATGATAGGAAATGACTGTTTTATAGAAGAGATGACATTGATCTTATAAATTTAAGAATAAAACTTCCAAATGCACAACTAAACTTTTCTGCACCAATATTTATTTTCCCTTGCCGAATTTTGGGCTGAAATCTTCATTTTCCAACAAAAATCGTTAAAAACTGGATTTTGGAAGAAAATACTTTTTCCTGTCCATTAGGCATATATGAGTTACCACATGAAGATTTATACATTAAAACAAACTGTTAACACAAAACAAGTGCCCCTTCAAAAATGGTCTGTAAAAGATGACCGACATTTTTGCAGTTACTCCCCTTACATCGGAAGTTGGAGGCGCGCTTACCATTCCGGTCCTATGTTTCACATAAATACATGTAGTATTTTAAAACAAACAGTGTATAGTAAAGCTTACGTTACCAAATTCTTTATTAAGCTGAGTTTTAACAGTTTGTACTACATCTATGACGAAACAAGGTTCAGTTTCTTCGATTTTATAAAGAAATCTTTAATACGTGCACTTCGTCAAGTTCTAGTGTTTGGGAAAGAGGGGGGAGGGGGGGTTATAGCCGTATTTGATGTTTAGTTCTATCCAAATTATTGTGCAATTAATACCGAGAATCTGTTTTAAAAAACAATGGACACATAGAATTAAAAGCAAATGAATCAGGCACGCAGCATCGTACAAAAAAGGGGTGTGTGAAGATAATTTCACAATATTGCCTGAAAATTGACAAGTAAATTTTAATCCAAAGTTATAAAAATCCTTGATGGTGTGTGTGGTGGTGGTGGGGGGGGGGGGGGTAAGTTTGTTCTCTCAGTTCAATTTTACACGTCCACTGTGTACAGTTCACGACAATGCTATTTTTTTTTAAAAAAGAAAAAGAGGAGGGAGGGCAACCAATCTGTCTAAAAATCGACCTCTGTACGTAAAAATTTATCAACTTTGCAAGTAATGATAAAAGGTGTAGAGCCATTATTGCTACGTGCCTGATAATTATATAAGTGATCATTTGAGTAATTGCAGTACAGTTCAGTCCATGTTTTTACAAGTACAACAGCTAGTGTCACAATTTGCCTTGCATTTACAAAAAACTAAGTTCACACAGTTTTCACCAAGAACCCCCCCCCCCCCCCCCCCCGCTTTAAAACTTAATATGACAAATGTTGAAACTAATCGAATAAATAGAAAAGAAACGTACGATTATAAATAACACTCTGTATACCTCTGTATACCTTTTCTACTGTTTATTCACAAATGAAAGTGTACATTAAATCTATTAAATGTTCATTAATATGTTTTAAATATTATGTGGTATTCAACAGTCGCTTGTCTTTTCCTTTTTCCGCTAAAGTGTAATCGATGTCGGATGACAGAAACTTGCGGGAGTTTTCATCCCCCCCCCCCTAACTAATTGAATTTAAATTTTCATCCGACATTGATTTCGTCCCTTAGGGCAGTTATGTTTATTTCAGTGTTCGTTGCTATTTCTGTGCTTTATATATAGACATTTCAAACACAATGTGCATTAATGTTGTATGATCCTCTTGAATTTACGATAAATAATCCCATTTCCATTCTCAATGATCGTGTGCCAGCGTGGCGAAAATTCCATCGTCATCGAAAACAAGTTTTGTCTTGAATAGATGGTCGGGCGGTCTAGCGCGCTGTTCGCATGCTGCTAGGATATATGGTTCCGCAGGTCGTGAGCCCAAGACTAATTAGAAAGAGTAACTACTCGATTTTACATCAAATCATGATACTATGCGCAAGTGTTTACTTACATTGATTTTTATTATTTATATTATCAATGTTTTATTATCATTATTATTACCCATGAATGACTCCCCAAACCTGAATTTGAAAAAGAAAAGCAAAAATACTTTACTTACTTAGTTTTATAAAAGTTTTTAATACAAAACGCTTGCTCAAATGATGAAGATACAAAATAACTGAAACTTTTAATCCGAATGGCTTTCCATACTTTCTTTTTTAACAACTGTAATTCCCCCTTGTAAATTGACACTAATTCTTTAAGATTTCATTTATAATTGATTATTCATAACTTCTAAAGTAAATATTGTGTTTTATAATTAAAATTAATTCAGTAGAGGGTCAAACAAAATATTTTGAAGCTTTATTCGCGAAAGTTCCCCGGGAATGGAAGTCGGCAAAGAATATAAGATGCTGAGCAATATTGTATGTATATAGAAGGTTTTAAAATCACCTTTTTAATACAACTGTTAAGCTGTTTAATCGCGTTTTTTATTACATGCACTTTAGATTGTCGTGTATAACTTTATTCCGATGACTGTCACAGTTAAGTTACTCCCCTTTACGTGTACGGCGTGCCGTAAACACCACAAAATATCGATGGTTTACTAAAACATTTAAGGTAGCTCCATCCTCGTGTGACTTATCAATATTAATGGTTAAAAGTGGAAAAACTTTATTAATTTCTACTCAATATAGTTTAATTCAATTAATAACCAAAGAAAATGTATATGTCATCACCTTTTTAAAGATGTCAGACATACAAAAACAGAAGTATACATCAACATCAGAAAATCACACATTTTCGTTAAACAGAATAATAAAAATAGATAAAAACTTGTTGAAATGACAAAATTTAAATATCAACAGTTTTAAAATAACTGCTAATTCATAAATATGTATAGATTAATTGTGGATATTAGGGAAACCAATGTATAATAGACATCCTGTATAGGAAATCCCAGCACAGGAGTTATTGCCCTTAACAACATTTTTAAAATCATAAATAATTGATTATCTATGGAAAATATAAACTTTTTCAGTATTATTAGTTTACCAGATATTTTACTATATCCATTGAATAGCATTCCTTAAAAAGATATATTTCTATCATGTGCAAAGTTAAATTTATTAAGATTTTTGCAAAAACCTATGACATCATATGAGGATCGATCAATCTTAAGTCTAAATTTTAAATATTTCCCATTGTCCGATTTTTTGTATGTTGTTAATCACGCTTTTGTTTAACAAATTCCGTCGAGTTTGTTTCTGTTGCAATTACTTTGAGGTGATTTGCTAGATTGACTAGACTAAAGTGAAGAGTAATTCTTGGAGTAATACACTCATTAGTATATTTCAATTTTTATATGTAAGCATTAGTACCCAGTTGATACATGTGTGTTATCCCTAATGCAATATATAAGATGCTTGATACATCAACAAGAGGCAGCAAGAGTTGGTGCTAAAAATATATCCACTTCAGCCTCATGTAGAATGAACATATACATCATGTATAGAGAATAAATATAAAGTTTATATGTTGAACTGTATCTGTAAATTACACTAAACTGCAATGTCAGAACAGCAAGAGACAGTGCTAACGGATAGTATATTATTAGTATTATATGTTAGTTAATCCACTAAGAGTGAGTAACAACATTCTCAGTCCAACAACATAGGTGTGATCGGTCGACAGAGAATGTTTACTCCTCCTAGGCACCCGATCCCACCTCTGGTGTGCCCAGGGGTCTGTGTTTGCCCAACTGAGATTAATCACTGTTTGTTATCTTCACCTCTCACTGTGTTTACTAGTTCTGGTATACATGCTATATCTGATAAATTTGATAACATCCCTTGAGCCTCCCATTTTCATCTTAACACTTTAGCCTACACCCATCCCCCCCGATGTCCACTCCCCCAAATCAATGTCTTATATCTAAAGCATTTATGTCAATATTGAAACGGGATTGTACGAAAATACAATGATCATTTCGATGTAATGGTATTGTGAAACCAGTAGGCTGGGTTAAGTCTTGCATTTCATTCATAACATCAGCTTAGATTAGCCCTATACTTACCTTATCTCACCTCAGCTCTGGTATGTCCAGAGATCTGTTTGCCCTACTTTCAGTTTTGTATTCTTCATGGGATTTATGCGATTGATCGTTGTCCATCATTTTCACTGATCTATTATAACGGTAAGAAATAAATAAAGAAAGAAGTTTTTCCTTCAACGTCTTCGCTTAGCTTCGTTTGTTTATTGCCGCCATTGCGCACTAGCATTCCGGATAAATGATATTTACCGGATACGTCTCTTTCATTCCGCTCACTTCGCGCGAGACCATAGGTTGTTTTCATCTGCCCGTGTAGCACATTCCTCAATCGGAACTCCTCGAATGTCTCGCGCACTCAACATAGGATCTCGGATGTAATACGATGGCATCCATGAGTGAATTTGATGCATTGTCAAATTATTATTATTCCGAACAAATATAAAGTTTATATCTGAAATTAAAGTATTTTATTTTATTTTTTTTTTTTTATTTACTCTGCCGATGTAACATTCTCAATAGATGTTTTATGAAGTTACATGTAGGTTGTGTAACTATTATATACCAATATTCGTTTTATGCTTTTTTTAAAAAAGCAGAAAATACCTGGTTGATTATTTCATACATATGTGTATATTGTTTTATTGTATCAAAAGGTACTGAATTTACTAATTTAAGAGGACAATACAAATTTTTATAGTTTTCACCACTTTTTTGTGCGACGCGCGTCGATCGCTTTTAGCGACGACGTTTTGTCGCTAATTTTAAAGAAAACCGCGCAGCATGTCACAATTTCATTTTATCGTAATATAAAAACTACCGAGAATTATAACACGAATAAGGGCCCATCAAAAAGGAAATTCCCTCTACTTTTACAGGTTGTATTTACTTTCCCTATTTCCATATATAAATATAGGTAAAACGCCTATATATTTAAACATTGAGAAATAAAATCGTAAGAAAACGTACATTTGCAAAAAATTGCTATTTTCTTATAACTTTGCCAGGCATTAAAAATAATTTTTATATCTTCTGAAAGCTGGGAATATATGCTTTTCAAAAATATAAAAAATATTGAATTCATAAGGAAAATAAAAAAAATCATATCGAGGGGGGAAATGACCTTGCGAAAAAGCGTTGCGTCATATTTAGACGAAGCCATCCTTCACTTTAAATGCTTTTTTTTTTTTATTTAATGGCATTACTTACTTTATTGATTTTTACATAGTCAAAAATAGAGTAAATTTCCAAAAATATGATATATGGATCATATATCTTATGATCGTAGTTTCAAAGATTTAGAGGCACTCCTTTTGCGTTGCCCTGTTTTTACGCGCCACCGGTCAAATTGACCGGTACGGTAGAGAAGTTGATGGTGACGTCGTCAGTTTAATATAGAGTTTTCCGTTGAATATATTACAGCTGATATGGTAGATAAAGCATAACAGTGGTCATTTTCATAAATGGCACATTCTCAAATACCAGATTTAGTATTTTGGTGAATTTTCTTCTCAGGGCAGATTTTGGCTAAAACCGTACCTTGTCCTTTATAAAGGAAACTAATTTCTTGATGAACAGTGCATACAATCAGCAACAATATAATTAAATTAACGATTTCTAACAAATTTGATCGGGATCGGTACTTTTTTCCCCAGTTTGAATATAGTGATTATATCTAACATTTAATATATTCGTTTCAATTATTTTTTACAATATATTTCTTGGATATATATCTTTTCTGACATGTTTCTTGAAGATTTTTTATTCGTAGATTAAATTTTATTTTAGCAAATAGCGTTTTAAATTTTCATAGATATTTTTCTAAAAAAAATAGAATGTTTATATCTGAATCTTTTAGGCATGTTTTATCAGATATTCATATCAAACACCAAATCACAGCGAAATGTGGACTCAAGAATCTCTTATTTGCAAACAAAACACCTTTATTACCATTCCGGGGAAAATTACAGAAAAATCATATAAAATAATTGAAAGCTTGTTTCATTCTTTCAATGGTGAAACCATACTTCATAAGTGTATTAACGAGCCATTAAATAAAATTTTAGTGTAGTGAGCTACCTTAAATGATAAACTGTTGTCGATAAATTTGAATGATGCAAGTATCCACCTTTCATATCATTTAGACTCAAAGTTCGTTAAAATTGAATACCTTAAATTTTTGTTCCGCGGCAAAAAAAAAAAAAAAAAAAAAAAGGTGGAGGTCCGGACCCCCTCTGGATCCGCCATATAACGGCAAACAGATCATTATGAAACAAGATGTACTGTGAGCAATGCTCACTAAGAATACCCCCCCCCCCCCGCTTACCCCAATCTCCCAAAGGGTGTTGTGAATAGGTATAAATTACCTCTTTCCTGAGTGTAAAAATATGGTATGCCTTTGTAGAAGAAAATGGAAGATATAGTCCGAACACAAATCCATGGCATAAACCTATAATTATGACCTTGAGATCAAAGGTCAAGGTCATAAAGAGGTCATGAATGTACATGACATAGTCTCATGGTTTTACACCCATGTCTTATGGTATGACTATGTTAAAACCCTATAAACAATTTTGCCCTTCAGATCAAAGTTCAAGGTCATATAGAGGTCATAAAATACTCGACACATCGTCTCATGGTGAAACACTCATGTGTCAAATATGATATGCCTATGTCAAAGAACAAAGAAGTCATGGCCCTGACACGTATCCATTGTAAAAACCTTTAATTTTTACCTTGTGGTCAAGGTTATATGGAGGTCATGAAGGTACATGACACATCGTCCCATGGTGATCTACCCGTGTGCCAAATATGGTATGCCTAAGTCAAAGAACAAAGAAGTTATGGCCCGGACACGAATCTGCACAGACAGACAGACGGACGAACAGAGTGATTCCTATATACCCCAGAACGTATAATAAATCACTGGAAGGAAGTTCTTTTTCATAATCCCTGTTGTAATTCACTATAGTGCCGGTGTTGTAACATAGAATTTCCCACCGCATAGACTTTCCCTCCGTAAAAACGGGCCCGGGATAGATGATGGGCCTGGTATAGAATTTCCCTCGAGGAAGAATTAAACCGGGCCCAATTTTCCCCCTAGGAAAAACCGTCCCAGTATAGAATTTCCTCTTAAATGACAGTACGCCTCCCCCCCCCCCCTCTTCTTACATTTTAGCTATGTATCCGTTTCCAGTTCTATTACTAGAATTCTCTTGCTTATCTAAACCCAGGAATTCTTCTTATCTTTTTTTAAAAAATTTTGAGCAGGATCTTGTGTATTTAAAAAAAAAGGAAATTATTCAAAACGTGTAATGGTATATCAAAATGTATTCAGACATCTCAAGCTTTTGTCGTTATTTTCTAGTATCTAACATTTGAAATAGTGAAGTTGGGGAGAAGCATGCCAAGAAATCCTCCCCGGTCTTGAATTCCTTGGTTTCAATAGGACCATATTACATGCTGATTAATAATAGCCGTCGTTTATCTCTTAATTGTGGTCACTGATTTATAACGGTTTTTCTATACAGGAGATTTTGCTAAGAATTTCTTGGCATGTTAATGCTTTTTAAATTTTAAATTTAAATAAACGAGAACAAATTACTTTTATTTGTGCAGTTCATATATTTTACTTTTCAGATATTTTAATTGTATATCTATTAGTCGACCTTTTAAGAAAAATCCTAATGATATTGACCTAGACCTTGTATTTACAATGTGCATTTCAAAGTTTTCAGCGAGTAAACCCAAATTCAACATCTCAAAAAATATTCCTTTGTTTTATGAATGTCGTAATATTGATGAGCGCATATCTATTTCATTAAACTATAACAAACGAAATCCGGAGGGGGGAAATTCTATACCAGGGCGGTTTTCCCGACCAGGGGGAAACTCTACCGGTATACTGACTTTGTACATAGGGGGAAATTATATGCTGGGGCGCCTTGACCCCACACTTTCAAAACTTTCTGGATCCGCCCCTGCACTAATTCAACAAATCCTAAAACATTAAGGAAATAAAACTCGAACACATAATATAGGATAAGCTCGCATGCGCGAGTACAACAGTTTATTCATACATGTGTACATAGACATCTGGAGGTTCATTATTCCACTCAACTCATTCTACAACAGAAAAAAGTATATCAAAACACAAATATGTATTTAGTACCAAAACGGAGGTCTACTGCATGAACCAACCCCCCCCCCCCCCCAATGGATATTGCTAATCGTAAATGTTAGCAAAACTACCCAACATAAACTAGGTCAAAGCAAACTTTAAAACTATATATTTACTCAAGCGATAACACGTAGATAGTGTATACAGGCTGACACGCCGCACAGGTATTTAATTCTCAGGACTAGACGGAAGGTCGAAAGAACAGGGAGGCCATGTTGGATTTTAAGGTGAGACTAAATTATTATTATAGTAATGACTGCTGTGTTTTATATCATACTATAATTATATTTCGTTAATTGTTTTAATCTGTCAACATCTTGAAATGAAATTCCGGTTTTATTTAATCAACAGTAAAGTTCTCGTGTGATCCCGCCATCAGAAATGCATCCCCGGCGCAGTGCTCAGGAAGTCCTACTGTGTGACCTCTGTGAAACTGTCCCCCTACAGAGTCACTGTGAACTTTGTAATATAAATCTCTGTGTTAACTGTGCAGTAAAGCATCTCTCAGACTCGTCTAAAAGACACAATGTCGTGCCGTTTTTACACAGAAAGTCTACTCCTAACTACCCAAAATGTCCAGACCACGCCGATAAACACTGTGAAATTTACTGTGAAAAATGTGGCGTTCCTGTCTGTTCTACCTGCGCCTTATTTGGAAAACATAAAGGTCACGATGTATCAGATATTCTGGAAAAGTTCAGCGCTAAAACAGAAAGTTTACAAAAAGATCTAGAAGAACTCGAGACAAGAATTTACCCGCGATATAAAGAAATGGCGTCTAATGTCGAAACCGAGAAAGCCAAGTTAGAAACAAAATACGGGAAACTGACGACAGATGCCGATGAACAAGGAGAAATCCTACACCGGGAGATTACCGCCATTGTCAACCGACAGAAATCCGCCATTGCGGAGATGAAAACTAAACATCTGGACGAGCTAAATAAAAATACAGAAGAAATCACACAGAAAATGGCGGAACTCAAACAGATCATGTCCGACTTGAAATCAATCCTAAAATCCAATGACGTCTCCTTAACCTCTACTTACAAATCTAGGAATTCCCAATTTAGAACATTACCGCCTAAAGTCCGAGTTACATTACCGAGTTTCTCTCCTCAGAAAATAAACAAAGATCAGCTGAATGAAATGTTTGGTTCTCTGTCGCCATTATCCATTAACACAGAACATGGCGACACAATGAAGTCAGCAGAAGCTGTATCGTCTCCTCCAGTCAAACCACTGCTTGATGAGCCGCGCCTCACCGCCACCATAGACACTGGGTATACAGACGGACTATACAGTGTTAGCTGTCTGAGTGAAGATCAAGTCTGGACATGCGGGAATAACGACACCATGAAGCTGCTCAACCTCCAGAGTAAATTACTGACATCAATACAAAACAAGTCAGGGAGAATACCAACAGACATAGCAGTGACACGGGACGGAGATCTTGTTTATACTGACTATAAAACTAAAACTATAAACTTAATTAAGAATAAACAGATACAGACCGTGATCACACTACAGGGGTGGAGACCTCGCAATGTCTGCTGTACCGCGGGTAACGACCTCCTGGTTACCATGGACAGTGATGATGAAACACAATCCAAAGTCGTGCGTTACTCCGGCTCCACAGAGAAACAAAGCATTCAGTTTGATGATCAGGGTCGTCCTCTCTACTCATCTGGTGGTTTATATAACTATAAATACCTCAGTGAGAACAAGAACCTGGATATCTGTGTGGCTGACTGTGTAGCTAGTGCAGTAGTGGTGGTCAATCAGTCAGGAAAACTCCGATTTAGATACACTGGTCATCCCTCTAATACCGAGCAATCATTTACTCCAGTCGGCATCACTACAGACAGCCAGAGTCACATCCTGACAGCAGACCCTGACAATCACCGTATCCACATCCTAGATCAGGACGGACAGTTCCTCCGTTACATTCACTGTGATTTAAAGCTTCCATTAGGTTTATGTGTGGACATCAGAGACAACCTCTTTGTGGCTGAGCATGGCACTGCTAAAGTGAAGAAAATCCAATATCTATAAACACAGTGTTAATTACACAGCTCTACAGTGTTAATTACATCTACCAACACAGTGTTAATTACATGTCTAATCAGAGAGTAAATTACAGCACTGTGTTAATTCCTTCTACTTGTTAATTACATCAGCTTGTTAATTAGAGCCCTGTGTACATTACAGCCCTGTGTACATTACAGCCCTGTGTTAATTACAGCCCTGTGTACATTACAGTCCTCTGTTTGTGATGTGTAACATGTACTTGTGTTTGTGAGTTTAACATTATTTTGTTTGTGAATTAATTCAATATGTGTTTGATTTTACAATGTATATATTAGATAAACATGATACAGAGTTCAGTCTTACATTATTACTGAGTACTTACTTAGATTTGTAGTACTGTAACAGAGAGTGACCCCAAATGTCCGGTCTTCATCACAGGTCTTCAGATTCAAGGTCGCAGTCTTCTGTTTACCATCAGTAACATCACACCACTTATCTAAATCTCCACCGTCCTACAAAATAAACAAAGTGTAATCATATCAAACTGAATTGTCAAGGATAGTTTGTGATATATTTACATGTTTATATACATGTCAATGTAATGGGAAGGAAAAGAAGATATGGCTGAACCGGTGTCACAATGGGGATCGAATCCAAGGCCCTTCGTTCCCACGATATGATAGGACCAGGGATTGGACCTCAGACCCCTGTATTAGTCAGGTGCTCTAACCACTGAGCTATCCAGATTGATATCAGTGGTTTTTACTCGACTAGGAATCGAACCCTAGACCCCTGTATTACATATGTAATAGTCAGGTGCTCTGAACACTGAACTATCCAGACTGATATCAATGGTTTGACTGGACCGGGAATCAAACCCGAGACCCCTGTATTACTAGTCAGTTGCTCTAACCACTGAACTATCCAGACTGATATCAATGGTTTGACTGGACCGGGAATCAAACCCGAGACCCCTGTATTACTAGTCAGTTGCTCTAACCACTGAACTATCCAGACTGATATCAATGGTTTGACTGGACCGGGAATCAAACCCGAGACCCCTGTATTACATATGTAATAGGCAGGTGCTCTGAACACTGAACTATCCAGGCCAATATACACAATACAAAGTGAACTTTTCCAATTGAAATTTATCTGTTATTGACTTTTTACATTATCATCTTCTTCTCCACAACCACTTGGCCAATTCCAATCAAAACTGCTACCATTCATCCTTAGGTAAAGGGAATTCATGTTTGTTCAAATGATTGATAGAATCTTGTTTAAAATTTAAATTTAGACCTATATTCGGCACTTAAAGGGACTGGTTCACGATTTGATGTTAAACATTAGAAATATAGCTCATTTAATGTTGACAGCCAAAATTTTGACCTTCTGAATGCAAGAATAAAAGTAATATTTTAGCCTTAAATATGTGTTATGTAAACAAAGACTCGAGTCTTTTTATGTAAACAAACAAACAAGTGAAATATTGATTTTGTAATATAATGCATCTTAATTCTGCATAGTCACACATTTTAACTTTTAGATGACACATTTCACCCCAAAAATGCTTGAAATGTGAAAGATATAATAATACTTAGATAGATATCCATTTCTTTTGAAAATTTCGTAAACAATAGCATACCGCAAATCTTTGTTTACAAAACAAATAATAAACTCTCTAAAATGAGCTTCTGTGATGATGTATCACCTTAATTTTCATGTGAAATCTTTCAACCACATTAGACAGTAGATTTTGATCATTAAAAGTGAAAAACAAAATTTTGGGTAAAATCGTGAATCAGTCCCTTTAAGGCCATTGAGCAGTGAGCGTTCTTTAGCATGCCACACCTACAATGTACTGTGACATGGTACATCCATTTTTAAGGTCATCTCCGAGGACCCGTGACATTCACACCTGATGTCGAGCGTTTGACGATGGAACTGTCACTACCTGTTCTAACGACTTAGATCTGTTGTGGCCAGGATTCGAACACCGGCCTTCAGCATGCGGGGCGTGCGATTTAATCTCTAGACCACAGTGGCAGTACCGTTTGTTCAAATGAAGAGTCAAAGGGAAAATAATCAAGAAAAGGCAAAAATTGGTGGGTCATTTAACAAGAGGCCCATGAGCCACATCGCTCACCTGGTCACCTTGGCCCATATCTGAAGACTTTCCATATATATTTGCATGTAAAACCTTAGTCCCTATTATGGCCCAAACTAGCCTTTGCAAACTTGAATCTACACTATGTCAGAAAGCTTTCATGTAAATGTCAACTTCTTTGGCTCAATGGTTCTTGAGAAGAAGATTTTAAAAGCTTTTTCCTATATTTGTATGTAAAACTTTGACCCCCCTCCCCCACTTGTGGCCCCATCCTACCCCCTGGGGGCCATGATTTGAACAAACTTGAATCTGCACTATGTCAGAAAGTTTTCATGTAAAAATCAGCTTTTCTGGCTCAGTGGTTCTTGAGAAGAATATTTTTCCTATATATTTGTATGTAAAACTTTGATCCCTTATTGTGGCCCCATCCAACCCCCCCCCCCCCCCCCCCGGAGCCCATGATTTGAACAAACTTGAATCTGCATTATGTCAGGAAGCTTTCATGTAAACCTCAGCTTTTCTGGCTTAGTGGTTCTTGAGAAGTACATTTTTAAAGTTTTTCCCTATATATTTGTGTGTAAAACTTTGATCCCCCCTTGGGGCCCCATCTTATCCCTAGGGGCCATGATTTGAACAAACTTGAATCTGCACTATGTCAGTAAGTTTTCATGTAAAAATCAGCTTTTCTGGCTCAGTGGTTCTTGAGAAGAAGATTTTTCCTATATATTTGTATGTAAAACTTTGTTCCCTTATTGTGGCCCCATCCAACCCCCCGGAGCCCATGATTTGAACAAACTTGAATCTGCATTATGTCAGGAAGCTTTCATGTAAACCTCAGCTTTTCTGGCTTAGTGGTTCTTGAGAAGAAGATTTTTAAAGTTTTTCCCTATATATTTGTGCATAAAACTTTGATCCCCCCTTGGGGCCCCATCTTATCCCTAGGGGCCATGATTTGAACAAACTTGAATCTGCACTATGTCAGTAAGTTTTCATGTAAAAATCAGCTTTTCTGGCTCAGTGGTTCTTGAGAAGAAGATTTTTAAAGATTTTTCCTATATATTTGTATGTAAAACTTTGATCCCCCTTGTGGCCCCATCCTACCACCGGGGGCCATGATTTGAACAAACTTGAATCTGCAATATGTCAGGAAGCTTTCAGGTAAATTTCAGCTCTTCTGGCCCAGTGGTTCTTGAGAAGAAGATTTTTAAATGACCCCACCCTATTTTTGCGATTTTGTGATTATCTCCCCTTTGAAAGGGATATGGCCCTTCATTTGAACAAACTTGAAAGCCCTTCACCCAAGAATGCTTTTGGCCATGTTTGGTTGAAATTGGCCCAGTGGTTTTGGAGAAGAAGTTGAAAATGTAAATGTTTAACAGACAGATGGACAGACAGACGGACAGACTAAAGACAAAAAGCGATCAGAAAAGCTCACTTAAGCTTTCAGCTCAGGTGAGCTAAATATCTCTCAAAAACCACTGGGCAAGAAAAAATGAGATTGAGGTAAAAGTTTTCTGATATAGTATAGATACAAGTTTGTTAAAACCATGGCCTCCTTGGGTTTGTGTAGGGCCTTATCAGGGGTCAAAGTTTTACATGGAGATATAAAGGAAATTTCTTCTTCAAAAGAACGAGAAGGTCATAATTAATCATATCACAAATGTGGTCCTCGGGGAGGGGGGGGGGGGGGGGTGAACCACAATAATGGACACAAGTTTTTAAGGAAATGTTTTTGAAATTCTTTTTAATCTCAAAAACAGCAGGGTCATCATTAATCATGTTAATATGCAAACACGTTTAGATAGTGCAGGTAATTCACTTCAACAAATCATTTTCAAGTGTAGCAAGTGTGTGGATTCAAGTGTTTTATACCCCTGCGACTATAGCTGGGGAGGGGGGGGGGGGCATATTGTCCTGTCCTGTATATCTGCCCCCTACTTTAACATTGCTACTAACTTTTGAATTGTGAGTCATATGGCTCTCATATTTCATATATCGACTTTCTATGTAAAAAGACCTTCCTGATATTACCAGAGATTTCAACCTTGTGACCTAAACCTTACCGTCTGATTTGTTTTAAAGAAACCCAACCTTAGACAGTATCTCCTGAACTAAATAAAGTACGGCCTTTAGATTCCTTCTGACACAGAACCTTTCATTTTACACTATTGTCTTTGAAATCTTGACCTTGAAGTTTGACTTATATTTCAAAACTTATGGGGAAACTTGAACCTTGCTGCTCATCACTATTGAATTGTAAGAGATAGGTCAAATTTGCGAAATATTCTCCAATACAGGTCGTAGAAGTTTGGCATCCATTACGGATTTTTACCGTGACCAACATTCTCAGTGAAACTACCAACGATAGGTTAAACATAAACTACTAGCTTCCAAGAACCAATGAAATTGCGTGTTACGTCCAATGATGAAAGATAGTATGAAAGGATCTAAAATAGATTCACCGGATAAAAATAGTCATGTATATCTATTTTTAAAAAGTGGAATACAAATTTATTAACCGATCGCACAAATGTAAAGAGCGGAATTTCGCTAAAAAGCGGAAGAAAATCAGGTGAGTGATATTAGCTGTGTGGTGCTTGAGAAGAAGTCAAAAATGTTAAAAGTTATGAAGAGACTAAAAGACTGATGCTGGACAAAATATGATCAGAATAGCTCACTTTAGCTTTCAGCTCATATGAGCTAAAAAGGGTTAACACTATTTGTCCCAGCCATTGTCTGAATGAGTTATAAAACAATTTACATAATTTCATTAACAAACCTGACAATTTTTACAGCAATAGAGCTATCCAAGTCCTACAAAATGTTAGAGTCTCAGGGAAATTATCCTCATCAATCAGCCGGACATCTCAAGTAACTGCTACCCTGTAAAATTGATTTCAACATTAAGCATTAGGTAACCAAAATTATTTCTTCCCACCATTATATTATACTATTAGAACAAGAACGTCTACAAAAAAACCATGTAACCCTGTCATCCCCTCTTGTCTCAACGTAAAGTTCATAAAATAGTTATCATCCCTGTCAACTCACTACATAAAGTTCTGAAAACAGTTCTCCAACCCATCACGTCTCGACGTCAAGTTCAGAAAATAGTTCTCCATCCCTCACCTCCCAATATGAATTTCAGAAAATAGTTTTCCACCCCCTCACCTCCCAACGTAAAGTTCAAAAAATAGTTCTCCACCCCCTCATCCCCCCGACGTAAAGTTCAGGAAATAGTTCTCCACCCCACCCCCTCACCTCCCAACGTAAATTTCAGAAATCAGTTCTCACCCCCTCACCACCCAACGTAAATTTCAGAAATCAGTTCTCACCCCCTCACCACCCAACGTAAATTTCAGAAATCAGTTCTCACCCCCTCACCATCCAAGTAAAGTTCAGAAATCAGTTCTCACCCCCTCACCACCCAACGTAAAGTTCAGAAAATAGTTCTCCAACCTATCATGTCTCAACGTAAAGTTCAGAAAATAGTTCTCCTATCCTAAGGATATAAGGATTTCCCCACATGTTCACATGTAAAACTTTGATCCCTATTGTGGTCCCATCCTACCTCCAGGGTCCATGAATCTTATAAACTTGAATCACTATGTCAGGAAGCTTTCGGGTAAATGTAAATTTCTTTGGCCCAATGGTTATTGAGAAGAAGATTTTTAAAGATGTTCCCTTTATATTTGTATACAAAACTTTGATCCCTTATTGTGACTCCACCTTTCTCCAGTCGTTTCCATATGAACTCGTGAAATATCCTCGAGAGGGACGTTAAACAATATACAATCAATCAATCCACCCTTCTCCTGGGGGCATGATTTTAAAAAAAATTGAATTTGCACTATGTCAGGAAGCTTTCTGGTAAATTCAAACTTTTTTGGCTCAGTGATTTTTCAAATGATTTTTAAAAGATTTTTCCTATACATGTATATATTTATCTATAAAACTGTGATCCCCTAATATGGCCCTATCCTACACTTGGACGCCATAATTTTAACAAACTTGAATCTGTACTATGTCAGGAGGCTTTCATGTAAATTAGTATTTTTTTCTGGCATAGTGGTTCTTGAGAAGATTTTCAAAGATTTTACCTGTACATTTGAATGTAAAAGTTTGATCTCCTATTGTGGCCCTAATGAATCCCCGGGGATCCTGGTTTTAACAAACTTAAATTTGTTCTATGTCAAGAAACTTTAATGTAAATCTAAGTTCTTCTGGTCCAGTGGTTCCTGCCAAGAGCATTTTTAAACAACACCACCCTATTTCTGCATTTTTGTGATTATCTTTCATTTGAACAATCTTGAATCCCCTTTACCCCTGCAAGGATGTTTTGTGCCATAATTGGATGAAATTGGCCAATTGTTTCTGGAGAAGAAGATTTTCAAAAGTCGTCAATGTATTTTCACTATTTCACTATTAAACCCCACTTGGAAAGGGGCACGGCCCTTCATTTGAACAAACATGAATCCCCTTGTGTCAGGTTTGGTTGAAATTGGCCCAGTGGTTCTGGAGAAGAAGATTCTTTAAAGATGTTAATGTAGTTTCACTATTTTGCTATTATCTCCCCTTGGAGAAGAATGTGGTCCTTCATTTGAACAAACTTGAATTCCATTTACCCAAGGATGCTTCGTGTCAAGCTTGGTTGAAATTGTCCCACTGGTTCTGGAGAAGAAGATGAACATGTGAAAAGTTTATGATGACCCCTACAACAAAGATGACGGACAATGGACAAATTTCTGTAAGAAAAAAAATGGCCTCAATTTACATTATTTCAGCCCAATAAATTTCAGAATGTCCCCTCCGATTTACCATAAATGGGGTCATTGGCCTGTTGTGTTTGTCTTTCCTAAGCACCGGTGACCCTAATCCTATCCCCTGGAACAAGACTTCAAACAATTTACAATATGTCCGTAAGGCTCAGTGATTGGGATAAGGATGCACCCTGCACCATAGTCGCATTAAATTTAAAAAAATGGCACATAGAATATTGAAACACTGCGCCAGTCTTTGAAATTAAGCGGTAGCCCCGATGACCGTGGTAAGTAAAATCGGGATTGGGCTACCAAAAATTATATACGCGCATGCCCGGCGGGCCAGTACATATTTCCGGCGGCGATTAAGATCGTGATTTCTGGTTGAAAATCGGTGAAACAACCAGTTCTTACAGAAGAGAAAGTTGGCGCTAAGAAGTATGATGAATCAAAGGCTTGAATACAATGATGGTCTCATATTTTGCATCTGGTGCAGAAAGGAAACCATTGGAAATTGTGAGTTCGTGTTCGTCACAGATAAAGTTACCTATGGCATTACAGTCTGTCAGTAGTGTTTAGATTATAATTTACTGGACTCTCAGACTTGTCATTTTAAAATGTCTCATAAAAATTTCAATATGGCGCATTCATTTTAGAAATGTCACATTGACACTAGCTGGTAACGCGCCATTGTCACATTAAGGACATGCGGGACGATGTGGCGAAAAATAACTTGTCAATGAATATTTTATCTTTTTTTCATGAAGCCAGGATGTCCTGTACAATGTGTATAAATTTCATGGCCACTTTCTAGGTATACAAGGGAGATAATAAGCTTTGAATTACCCCCCTTTTCGAAAATTGTGAATTTTACAAGATTATTCCCATTTTCAATTCAAAAAAATAATTTGATGGAATTTTTATCTATATCTTTTACAATAATTTTTAGAATATATGTAAAATATAAAATATATAATAATAAAATGCTTAAACATAACCATATAATAAGAAATTGAGAAAATTTAAGGATTTGGGGTGGAAATTGGTACCCCAAAACAGGGTAGTCCAGATACTAAATGAAGAACTGTTCAAAAACTTGTCAATGAATTTTTTTGCAAACACTGCAATTAAAAGCTATTCATATACCTAACTTCCTGTAGAAATATGAAGGGGTGAAGCTAATCTTGATTTTGAGGTAGGCGTCCTTGAAGTTATACATTGATATGTTCACTTGGAGTTAGGCTTGACGAAATATTTGTTATTAATAACTTTCAAGCTTATATTCTTTTCATGTACAACTACTGTTAAAAGTAATGGGGGATGGTACAGTCTCAATTTATTTGCACTTCAAAATTAAAAGGGGGGGGGGGGGCATCCTAATTCTTCGTGCCTGTTTTGAAATACATTGTTAGAAACTATATTTGTTTGGAACCTATTGAAATATTTAGAATTTTTATAATTATGGAACAAAAATTGAGTTAATTAATGAAAACAAATTAAAAATTATTTTTTTTAAACATACATGTATATATTAAACATCGCTTCGAACAAAACGTCTTGTCTAGCTCTAAACAAGACGTCTTCTTTCAAACCACGGGTTAGGTCTAGTTAACGTCAATATGAGCTACTACTTCCTTTACTAGATCAACAGCATTTCCGCGGCCATGGTAGGTAGTGTCGCTTGACTCGATCATCTCCATGCTATTTTTCAAGGTATTTATATATCGCACATGTTGTGACTTTGCACTTTTTTTCTTTTTCACATGTCTGCTTCTCGCATAAATTCCGACGTGTGCCATATTTTTTAAATTAGTTACCATTTTAGCAGCAGTGTTTCGTAAGGTTAGTAAAAATAATTTGGAATATGAAATAGTTTCAGAGATAAAGCATACTTATATTTACATGAAATTGGGCTCTGTGATTGCAGAGAATTTAAAAATAAGTTTACAGACAGACAGACAAACAGATGTACGACAAACAATGGGTGATCAGAAAAGCCCGCTTGAGCTTATAGCTCAAACAAGCTTAAAAAAAGATAGAAATTTTACCAGCTCCATACAAAAGTTTGTCCCCAGCAATGGATCAGATGCTATGAGAACCTCTGTCTGCTTTTAAGAGATACCGGTAGGAACTGCTCCTACTGTAGGGTGTCACCATCTCAAGAGGCCCAGGGAGTTGAAAAACCAAAGTGACAATGAGAGCTGGAATGACCAGAAATCAGACAGGTACTAGTAAAAAAAAATTTGAGCAAATCAAAATCCTCATGAATTTGTCAAAAGAAGGCAGCTTGATATCCTCACGGTTGCTGAGAGGTTGGACGTTCACCCCGCATGCGGGAGGCTGGGGTTCAAATCCCGGCTGTCATTAAAATACAGGGTTTGACATTAAGGCACGTCCGACCGACCGAGTCTACTAAATGATAGGTCCGGTCGGGAAAATGTCGATTTACTAGTCCGACTGGTCGTGTTTAAAAATAAACAAATTTAAAAAACTTAACTTTAAATCATAAGATATTTTATTCTTTAAAAAAAAACTATAAAGAGTTTACAAGCAATTTTGATCCACATGACATAATCTATATTTTAGTTCTAATAAGTCGCAGTCGCAAGTGATGTTCTACGACATCTACACAATGTTAAAGTGTGTAAAGTTATGTTTTGGTTAGATAGAATTATTGAATTCATTTTCATTAAAAAAAACCAGTTCATTTGATTTGAATATAAAAAAGTGTTTATCAAATTAATGAATTACGTCGTAAACAGCAATTTTTCGGTGTTTACATATGTGCGGAAATGTCTATATTCAAATACAATTCCTCGTCCTCAAGGAAAGCAAACAATGTCCCAAGAAAAGAAAAAAAGAAAACATTGAGAAGAAACAAAGCAGCGCTTATGAAATAGAAATTTAAAAAAAAAATATTGAGGTCATTTTATTCTAAATGGATTAAAAAATGTCCGTGCCGGTAAGAATTTAAAGAAACTGAAAATATGATTGAAAGTATATAAAAGCATCAAATTGAATGGCGAGACTTAATAATTTTTTGAGACAATTAAATGCATTTTAGTGCAAACGTGACATTTGTAATTTAAATTAACTATTTAGATATGGAGAATCATCATATTTTTTTCTGGAGAGTTGGTCAGGGCTAGTGGATGTAAGGTCAGGTCTAGCAAAAATCATTTGAAGTAGCCCGATTGGTCTAGTGCTCAAAAAAGTTAACGTCAAATCCTGAAATAGGTAGTGACAGTTCCATCATCAAATGCTCGGCATCAAGTGCGAATGTCATAGGTCCTCGGAGATGACCTTAAAACAGATGTCCCGAGTCACAGTAGGTGTGACACGCTAAAGAACCCTCACTGCTCAATGGCTGTAAGCGCTGAGCATAGGCCTAAATTTGAAGCCCTTCACCGGTCTTGGTGACGTCTCCATACGAGTGAAAAATTCTCGTGCGAGACGTTAAGCAAGATACAATCAATAAATCTAAACAGGTTACTCACTGGCCATATCGGTCATCCGAGTATTAGAGGGCACTTCATACATCATAACAAAGCATTCAGATGGAGGACAATGCATCCCATCTTAAAATAGACACATACATTGCTGTACCATAATACGTCCCATCTACAGACAGACACACAGACATTGCTGTACCATAATACATCCCATCTACAGACAGACACACAGACATTGCTGTACCATAATACGTCCCATCTACAGACAGACATACAGACATTGCTGTACCATAATACATCCCATCTACAGACAGACACACAGACATTGCTGTACCATAATACGTCCCATCTACAGACAGACACACAGATATTGCTGTGTCACAATACGTCCCATCTACAGACAGACACACAGACATTGCTGTACCATAATATGTCCCATCTACAGAAAGACACACAGACATTGCTGTACCATAATATGTCCCATCTACAGACAGACACACGGACATTGCTGTACCATAATACGTCCCATCTAAAGACAGACATACAGACATTGCTGTACCATAATACGTCCCATCTACAGACAGACATACAGACATTGCTGTATCATAATACGTCCCATCTACAGACAGACACACAGACATTGCTGTACCATAATACGTCCCATCTACAGACAGACATACAGACATTGCTGTACCATAATATGTCCCATCTAAAGACAGACATACAGACATTGCTGTACCATAATATGTCCCATCTACAGACAGACACACGGACATTGCTGTACCATAATATGTCCCATCTACAGACAGACATACAGACATTGTTGTACCATAATACGTCCCGTCTACAGACAGACATACATACATTGCTGTACCATAATACGTCCCATCTACAGACATACACACAGACATTGCTGTACCATAATACGTCCCATCTAAAGACAGGTATACAACATGTTCAATTGGTAATGCACGACAGACGAAACACAATGATGTATGCAGACCAACAGCAATAATCACTCAGGCAAAAATGCATCCCTAGAGAGTCAGGTACATGTAATCTACTGTTAATTCTGTAGGTAACTGTATGTGAACTGGTACAATACCGGCAGCTATAACTCATGTCTTTGACTACAAACCAAATTGACAACATTCAAACAACATGTAATAGGTGAAATAACATCATTAGCAAGAGCTGTATTATAATTTACATAGTCTAAGGGAGATAACTGTAAAATCTGCCTTCATGCTCTTTACATGAACTAAACTTTTTCCAATAAAAATGAATACTTCTCTGACTCTTCTCAGGGCGATGACACCCACTGATTGCTACACCCCAGCAATTTTCAATAAAGTGTTCAGTGTCCAACAGCAGGCAATGAAGGGATAGTCAGTTAAGAAAATTTCTTCTGCCCATTCATACAAGTCCCTAAAAAAATAAATGATAATTTATAACCCAAATTGAGAATGTAAATCAGTCTTCGAAATTAGCCGGTAGTCCGATGCCCGAGGCGTGTAAAATAACAGTTGGGCGTGTAAAACGTTGAACTTCAAGCGCCCGTCGGGCCTGTGGAAAATAAATACCCCTCTTTTCAAAATCATATTATTTTATTCGAAATCGTTATTGTAAAAATACGTGTCTCACTCTGTGAAATCAAGTCATTATGTTACGTAATAAAAACATGAACTGATCCCGAAGAAACAGTCCCGACCTAAATTACGCACTTCCGATTACAGGGAACCAGATATAATGTCAAAGTC
Organism: Ostrea edulis; assembly: GCF_947568905.1. Taxonomy (NCBI): domain Eukaryota; kingdom Metazoa; phylum Mollusca; class Bivalvia; order Ostreida; family Ostreidae; genus Ostrea; species Ostrea edulis. Next base: position 4,496,222 of record NC_079170.1, on the reverse strand, counting down.
GTTTACGCGTTTGTTCCTATGCCGTTTCCAAACGGAAAAACAAGATGAAAATATTAACAGATTGTCAATGACAAACCGATAGTATGAAAACTTCCCTGTAACATGAACTTCTTGAAATATGTCGAGGGTGCCAAACCGGGGAAAAGACAAAAAACGACCCCAACGTCAGAAGAGAAGAAAAACTCTAAACAGAACTATGAACTGAAAAGGGAAAGAAAATTTCAAAAGCAATGGTTGATAAATCGTTCCTGGTTGAGGTTTGACGATTCGCAAAACCAAATGTTTTGCACCTCATGCGAAACAAACAACGTCGATTCAGCTTTTACTAAGGGAACCTCAAATTTCAAGTTGGAAGCCATAAGGCAGCATGAAAGCAGCAAGACCCATGTAATGTATCTTCACAAGTTTGATAAAAGAAAGGAACCCGAAACATCCAAAGCATCTAGGTGTCTCTTTCAGCTCAAGAAGCAAGAGTTTGACAACTTAAGGGTGAAATTTAGAAATGCACATGCTATTGCAAAGCATCATAAATCTTTTAAAGACTATGAACTGTTATGTCGGCTAGATAAGGTTAAAGGGATAGATACTGGTAACAGTTACACCAATGATAAAGCATGCTCCATGTTTGTTCAGTCCATAGCAAGTGTTTCCAAGCAAAACATTGTTGAAAAACTTCAAAACGCTGAATTCATTAGCCTGACAATGGACGGAAGCACAGATTTCACCGGCGATGACCTAGAATCTATTTATGCTAGAACCTGTACTAATGGAATTATAGAAGATAATTTTTTATACATTGGTGAAGCTGAATCTGCAGGGTCAGCTGATTTATACAGCTTTCTATTTAAAGTATTTGCTGAGCTCGACTTGACAGACTGCATGAACACTAAATTGATTGGTTTCTGTGCTGATGGCGCTTCAAATATGCAAGGTTTGTTTGTCATTATTAGTTTTTGTGAAAGAGATTATCAGATAAATGTGAATAAAATGATTGATCAAACGTTTTGTATACCATAAACCTTAGAATAACTACTGCTTGTAATAAGTATTGAATTTGAATGTCAGTTCTACGTCTTGTCAGTCTGATTTCATGTGTTATTTTATAAATATGTTACAGTCCTTCAAACTTCTATGGTAAACAAAACATTCATAATTCATCTTTGTAACTAACATAGATTAAATAATTTGTTTGACAGCAAAATAGAAACAGGTATAAAGTGCCAGTCCTTAAATTTAATTCAAATTGATGACAAAAAATAAAAAATTCAGGCTCACCTTATGTGACCTATTTCTTACCAGAAATCTTATTTTTACTGTCTAATTGAATATTTTGTCACAAGTTCATGGACTATTCAATATAAAAGATTAACACTCTTTAAAGATTAATCAGGAGGATGAAGATGATGATGATGATGGTGTCGAACTTTATCCAGAGGATGACATATATAAAATGATTATAGAATTTTCTAGAGAATAATAAAATTGATCAAAAAATGTCTTTTTTTCCCTTGCACTAGTATGATTGACATGATAACAAACATTTAGTACAGCATGAAGTTTTTAATGTGGTTTTCAAATCAAGATAAGTTTTTTAATATGGCTTCCAAATATATACTATGTGTTAGTAAGTTTAATAATGAATGTTTGAAATCTAAGAACTTGTTTTAAATAAAAAAGTTTTCAAATGATTATTTAAAAGAAAAACAATTTGATAGCTGGCCAAGTGACCAGGAAGTAAAACTAATTTAAGATAATTGTGGTAGTGTGGGTGATATGGCATTCCTACTAACTCTTTAGCTCGATTGATAGAGTGCTGAACTTGAGTGCCAGAGACCCGGGCTCAATCCCATCAGTGGCATAAAAATGTCTCTGTTACATAATGTAGCTCTGTACCTTGTCATGCTTCTCGAGAAACTTCTCTCATGGGACAAACGGTCCCGGTCACTCTTCTGATAATGAACTAGGCAGATCCATTCCATGTCTGTGTGCAGGGTAGTGCTACGATCCCCACCATTAGCTTAGTGGACAATATGCTAGATAAAATAGACAATATGAATTAAATAAAAACAAAACAAGCGATACACAAAGTAGACAGGATTACGAGCCCGAGACAAAAAGTGGACATCCTGAGCAGCATTCAGATCCAAATCATTTCTCATTTAATCTTTGATATTGATATTCATTTAATTATTACACTAAATGATGCATTTTTGATGCTGTGCCCCACAACGAAACCCCACAGGTGGATATAGTGCATCTTCCCCTACCTGGATTCAGGGGTCGCAATGTTAACTATAAATCTACAAGACATGGAGATGCTAGTACACATAATTTTAAATAAAATATAATTCATCATGATTTGGCCCTTTAAAAGATTTTCATTAAAAATGTCTACTTTATTCATACGTAATCATTACAACTCTTTTGTGACTCCATTCTAATCCCGCAGGGGTCATCTAACATGAAATAACTGTAATCTACAGTGAATGAGGATGCCCATCGGAGTTGTCGCATTATCTCTTTTAAAACAAAAATCTCAGTTCTGTGTATTCCTCCTTAGTGACCTAATCTTGAACACAAGAGTCGTGTTGTGTACAAATTTTAAAAAGTACAAGATGATGCTTGCATATAGATTTATTTGTAAAATGAATTTAAATTTGTGGTTCCTAAAAAGAAAGTTTATCTTGGAAGAAAACACTTTTTCCTCTTGTGACCTCACCCTGACCTCAGTAGTCATTGTGTGAACAAACTTGAATGTACACTTCATGAGGATGCATGCATATTAATTTAATTTAAATAATATCTATATATTCCAATAACCCTTATGGTTCTTGAGATATGCGACAGAGACTTGATGGGCCTTACTGCTCACACGAGTTTTTGTATGTCTGTATTTCTGTAACCGCTGTCTGAGATCATTGTGTCTACAAACTGGAATCTACACTACATGAGGGTGCGGGCATTACGAATACACTTCTATACAAAACTTTAGACTCCTATGCTGTCCCATACCAATGGCCATTGGGTGGGTGATAGTCACATTGGTGTGCATATAAATTAAAATTTTCTAAAGTCCCAAGTAGTCCTTACTCCTAACACAGAGGCCACACTATTAAACAACTTGAACATTTATATCAAATGTCATATTGTACCCTGTGGTTCTTTGAACCTCTTTTAATACCCCATCCTTGTCCCCAGAGAGAGCTGTGACCCAAACCAGTGACGGATCTACAAGGAGTTAACACCCCCCCCCCCACCACCACCACCACCACATTTGGTTGAATAATGTTTTTAAAAAGAAAGAATTTTTTTTTCATTTCATGGCCTTGTGTAGAAAAAGTACACATTTAGGTCGCACCCCTTTCAAAATTGCCTAGATCCGCCACTGGTGTAAACAAACTCAATGTTACATGTACGTTAGGGTTAGGTTGACAATTCGACATTTCTTTTATGCAACTCAACTCATATAATATATAGATAAATAACCACACAATATATTCAGTGTATTACCTAATAGCACTGTACCCGACAGTCATTTTTGCTAAGTACCTGTAAAGATCCCTAAAACGGCATTATCCTGTTATTCGCTCCGCGGAGCGAATAATATTTGACGTTGTTGACGTTATTTATTAATTTCTTTTCGTACTAAATTGGTGCATTTTTATAATTTTAACATAATAAAAGATCTTCAATATTGTTTTTTTTTCCCTTTCTAAATCCCAATAACTCTTAAATAATAAAAACAGTAATGAACGTATTAAAGTATTTTTTCTTACCTTATTGGGTTTTTATGTCAGTCTTTATAAAAATATACAAATACGCAATATATAAATATATATATATATTGATTGGACAATGTTAAGTGCGTTGACCAATGAAAATTCCTTTACCATTGCATCATGGGAAGAACATTCCTAACGGTTCTTTCCGGTCAGGCGCCATATTGTCCAAGATGAATGGATTAAATATGTGGAATGAAATTGGCAGTCATCGGGAATATATGCAAGGTGAGAATATAATTAAATTGCGTTCAATAGGTTTAATATAAAATCATTTTATATATTTAGGAAATTTAGATATGTATTACTCAGTAATGTGGGATATTTTTACGAATCAAAATGTTTGTTGCGAGATACCGCCATATTGATTTATAACGGACCTGAAGCGTCACAAAAAATACCATTATCTGAATTTTGTTCGTTTTACAAAAGAATTCATGATAAAAGCAAGACGTTCATCGTTTTCGCTTAAAATGTATTGTATTACACCTTAACTTAGGAAAGACCAGGAAATGCGAAAATGTATTTTGATGTTATTCATGTTCTTTCGTAAAACATAGCTGTTCTCTGAAGTTTTAAAATGTTGGAAAGTAGTAATAGGCCAGTAGCATGCTTTTTCGGGGGGGGGGGGACAAACATCACATTTGGGTCACTACTAGCAAGACAATTGCGAATTTTATGTCATGACTATATATTATTGAGAGGGCACAATCATACATTAACCATGTTTTCAACAGTATACTGTTTTCTCTAGATATTTTGTATCCCTGGTTGTCATGGTGATGAATAAAGAAGTCAACAATTTCGTTAGGAACAGTAAAGTTAGGCAATATTTATTGCATTATAAGCATTTCATCTACTGGAAGTCATCATCATCTGATGTCCACACAAAAGCTGATTTGGCATATGGGTTGCTCAGAGGTGCCTTTCCTTTCCCCCGTCTGCCAGATGTTTCTCTCTCTTTGAAGTGGACTGGGTGACAGACCTTGTCTGTACGCATCTTCTTGGTAACTATAAGACGTTGTAATAAAATACTTTGGAATTTTATTTCTGTAACGCATTAATCACAATAATTGCTTAAAAGTTAGTTTAAAGATATTGAAAATTTTTGAGAGAACTTTAAACAAAGAGAAGCAAGTGTATATATATTTAATTTAAACTATATTTTATTAACAAATTGAATGGGATTGGGTAGCAGACATAGCCTATTTAAGCCCTCTCCCTAAGGCTTTATATATATATATAAAGTAGTACCTGTTTTTGTATTTTTACTTTGAACAGCAGACTTTGCTGATGGTGGTAATGTGCAGGGCTTGGGTTCTGTCGAGGGCCCTGGAGTATCCTCCGACGAAGATATTACGATAGAGTTTCTGCTCCCAACAGTCAACGATTCTGATAAATGGTAAAAAAAAAATCATACAATAGTAGTTGCAAATAAATTATGTTCTATATTTACATGTTGGATTTATTTTACGTAAATGTTATTTATAATATTAAACAGATATTGCATACTTTTCCTCCTTGTACTCTTCCTTGTTGGGAGGGTGTTTATCATTTCCTCTTTGTCTGCGGTTTTCGTTTTAGCTTTCATAAGAAACATGGCTATGCTTAGTTTTATTGCAGTGTATAAAGTATTAAGAAAAAGTGTTATTCACAATTTTAACTTGGAATGTATAGTATATCCATAGAAGTATATGTACTTATATTTAATACCTTTATCAGAAGATGCACCTTGTGTCCTTGTGTTTGAAGTTATAGGCCCCTTGGACTGGATTATAACTCGAGCTATGAAAACAGAAAAGGTAAGGTTGACATGTTTTACTTTTATGTTAATACTATTACTGACACATTGCATTATATTATATAGGAAAAATATTTAAACATGAGTGATGTGGCTCATGGGCCTATTGTGTTTGTTAATGGTATTGCAAACACATTGCAAATTCAAGTGACATTGTATATAAAGTAGTAATACCTTCCACATGTGTAGGTCTTTCTTGAGGACAGCCTGTTGATACTGTGAAATGAAAATTAATATTAATACTAATATATGTAAACTTCATTTAACATTTAAATATTTTTTTTCTGATAGACCAGGTTACCTGCTGGAGCTGTTGATTCTGTGAGGGTACAATCTCCTTCGTCCTCACTTGCGGACCCTTCGAACATGACATCAAATAATCTATCCAGAGATGATTGTTCACGCATCTGTCGCTCCTGTAACTCAGCCGATGATAGCACCCTGTTAGGCAAAATGGTGCCGCTGTCTTCCTGTAGTGTTGATAATTCCGAAGAGGTCTCATTCTGCGATTCTGCCTCGCTTTCTGCATCAGTGTTTTCTACAGTAAAGGATAAAAAAGTGAATGCACAATGATAAAAACTACATGCTCAGCATGAAATTTAAGATGAATCGGCACATAATTACCTGGTCTTATTTCCCAATCATCAATTTTGGACTGACTTTCTGGTACTCCCTCCCACGTGTTGAACAGCGGAGAAGGGTATGTGTACCGTGCTGGTCCATCCAATGCATAAACACTTCTCAACAAATTGAAAAATGCCTCGTACACATTGCCCCTCTCTGCTGACCGCCACATTATTTCTGCTAGATGTCCTTCAAATTGAGATAGTTTGGTGCCCACCAGTCTCCTGAAGTGATCTTTTCCATGTTTCCATGCACCTTCAATTCTGTTTGTGTGGACTTCAACTACCTCCTTTGTGTTGGTGTTTACATAGGTTTTCTTGAAAGAATACTTATGAAGTACAGTAAAGTGGTTGTATCCATGGTCATTAAGTTTACAGTAAGCGGACCACCCATCACTGTAAATAGTTGACCCTTTTTCCACGTGGCGTTCTATGACAGGAATGAGGGTGTCTTCTGTACGATCTGATACAGGGTACATGATCAGTGCATTTGTTTCTCTTTCAACCATGCCAAAAATCCAAATCTAAATGCAAAGCAAAAAACAAATTGTTTCAAAAGCTTATATATTTTTTTGAAATATTTGCTAAATTAATATTGTATAAAGAGGCATCCTTGGCAGTGTAAAGCATGCATTTCCCTAGATTCACGCATAACCTCTTAAAGGAAAGTTATTAATTACTGAGGCATACTTGTCTTTTGAATTTTATTACTTGCCGATTATGTAGTGAAATACACTCTGTAAATTCATAACTGTTATTTTTTTATTTTGTGAAGTACACTTTTAACTGTTATTTTTTTATTTTTTGAAGTACACTCTTTTAATATGTATTTATTAACTTGTAATTACGTTGAATTTTAATACCTTCAATCCACGGTTAGGGTTTCCTCTATGGAATTTCACCCTCCGGCCAAAAAGAGACTCGTCTATCTCTATAACACCTTGCAGCTTCCTTAATCGCAAATTCGTATAAAAATACTCTTTGAATAGCTCTCGAGTAAAGCTCGCCCAGTTGACTGCAGTGGATCCATATGCCATTCCAGAGAATTTAGCGCATTGTGCCAGACTGCATTTTTCCAAGTAGGATTTCAAAAATACCATTATATCCTGCATCATGAGGTTGCTTCTGTCAAAAAACGAATAGGTGCGTGATGCTCTTGTGTGGTCTCTATTCCGATTGCATCTAAAAATGGCGCCTCCAGGTGCTCTAGCAAGTACCTTAAGGAACATCTGGCCGTCGCAATTGTACGGACATTTGAACGTAGTTGACAGCAATCCGTTTTGTCTACACCATGTTTGAACATCATCTTCCGTACTTGAAAAAAGTGAAAAAAAATTCCACGGATTTCCAAAATCTCGTGGCTGTAACTCTAATATGTTTTCTACGCGTCGTTCCCGGTAACTCCCGCCTGCTCTCCTTCCTGACATGACTTCAGTGGATGACTACTCACGGACAAAATCGCGCGTATATATAGGGAAAGGGGGTGGGGCTTCTTTGATAATTTTAAATAACAATAACCCAAAAAACTGGATCTAACCAAATACCAAACCTCTTCATGAATACTACTCATATTTACAGGGGAAAAAGAACAACGAATGTAAATAGAATCTGTTAAATTTATTATTTGTTATATTTAGCTTTTTCTTTGGTCACGCGGAAGATACCGCCTCCTTCTGCCATCTAAGTACTGGAATTGTCTCTGGCTCACATTCCAAGAGTATAGCATGTAATTTCTGCCGGCATTGAACAATCTGAAATAGGGATTTTATTGTATCCATTGAATTTAGAATAACCAACTTCAAAAGGGAAAAATAAAATACCTGAAAATGGCACGAAAGTGATTTTGCGCTGCTCTGTCCCTGGCGAGACCCAGCAATGTTGCCCATTCAATGAACATCACTGGGTTTAACCCGTTAACGTACACAAATGTACATATCAACAACCTCTCCCAATGACTTAAACAGGGGGTCCAAAATAATCGCCTCACCAGTATTGGCCATTGTGCAGCTGGTCCTACAACATCTTGAATGGCCATCCAAGATTCGTGAATGTGTCTGTTGCGTGATGACATTCTGCTGTCGTGGTATTGATTAATAAATTCCCGCCGCACGAAATTTTTAAATATAGCGTTGATGCAGCCTTCAACCAAAATGCATTTTTCATGCAGCCCCCCTCCCCCCCTCCCTTAAATGTAATATTTATTATACTGGGGAAAATTTGAGTACAGCATTTATTCCGTGATTTAAAAATACAAAAAATTATTAGCTGCCCAATTTAATCTCTAAATAATGTGACGGAATAAACCGTATAGCGTTTATTCCTTGATCCACCCCCCCCCCCCAAAGGAAATAAAATTAATGCTAACTGGCCAACTAAATCTCTAAATATAATATTACGGGGTAAACCTTTTCATAGTGTGTTTCAATTTATATAATATTAGGAAAGTTTTAGTATAGCGTTTATTCCGTTAAATACAAATAAAAAATAATAAACTGCACAATTTCAATATCGAAATATTATCACGGAATAAAATGTATAGCGTCTATTCCGTGGTTCTCTCTCTCTCCACCCCCCCCCCCCCCCCCCCCACATGAGATAAAATTAATGCTAACTGGTCAACTAAATTTCATTCAAATGCTTATGTATTTGTCTCTTGCATTAAATTTTTGTTTTGTTAATACGGGTTAAAGTAAACTTTCTAATTTTAATTATATAATTTTTTTTTGTATCCTGTATTGAAATGCACGTTTATTCCGTTTCTAAGTTTTGACTAACAATGGCATTCCTTTACTAACAATTGCATGAGTAGCGTTCAATTTTTTTTTATTGTTCGCATTCAATCAAGTGAGGTACACTAGGTTTAAGATATCATTTCTGTTTTGTTCCCTAGAGGGGTCGTTTTCAGATTGCGTGAGAAAGGGAAAAACCATGCAAAGTTAGTCCGGTATATTGGAAATCTTGCTTGAACGGTGGATCAACATTTTAAGAAATGGTCTTTTTCAAAAATTATTATTTAATTAAAAACCTTTTCAAAATGAGTAGAGATGGAAAAATACAGGTTTAAATTATTTTAAGACGCCCCGATTCCTTTCATAGAATGTACACATGATGGTATGTTAATTGCAAGGGAAAAACTTGGATTTGATGTAAATGTTATTTTTTTCCTGTTCAATTTGTGTATAAATTTCTGGGAAGGAATTCCATTGTACTGTATAGTAATTGTAAAATGAGACGCACATTTTCAAATGTATATATTTGTTGTACGTTTAACCCGTAAAAATTATTACATATTGTATGCTACTGTTTCCTTTTCACAATAAAGAGGTATGTTTTAAGTAAATGTGTAATTATTTTAGGCATTATCATGTTATTTGATTCACGATAAAGTGTAAGAGTTATTTGCTCTTTAAATTTGGTTTATTCCGTTCAATTACTATAGGAACATGCAAATTTTCGAACATTTGCATATGGCACAGGTGAAAGAAGTATAAATTAAAACAACCTTGTAGGTTGGAGGTGGGGGAGGGTGGGGGATCACATGATTATGCCTTATTTTACTTGGAAAATGTAAACCTTGTCTATATATATATATATATACTTCTATGATTCGCACCGGTGCTAAAAATTTTTAGCACTATATTCACCTGAAATTCTTCCCTTTTTAGAGCGTTATAGCTTGAAATTGGAAACTTCGTCTGTATATACTCCTGTTATTCGCACCGGTGCGAATAATTTTAGCACTATATTCATTCATTAAATGTCATATTCATTGAAATTCACCCCCAAAAATTCCAAGCCCCATTTTTTATATACTCTCCCCCAAAGAAACCCTTTTCCTGGGAATTCTTCCCTTTTTAGAGCGTTTTAGCTTGAAATGGAAACTTCGTCTGTATATATATACTCCTGTTATTCGCACCGGTGCGAATAATTATGGCACTATATTCATTCATTAAATGTCATATTCATTGAAATTCACCTGAAATTTTTACATTTTTAGAGCGTTATAGCTTGAAATTGGAAACTTCGTCTGTATATACTCCTGTTATTCGCACCGGTGCGAATAATTTTAGCACTATAATCATTCATTAAATGTCGTATTCTTTGAAATTCGCCCCCAAAAATTCCAAGCCCCATTTTTTATATACTCTCTCCCAAAGAAACCCTTTTCCCGGGAATTCTTCCCTTTTTAGAGCGTTTTAGCTTGAAATGGAAACTTCGTCTGTATATATATACTCCTGTTATTCGCACCGGTGCGAATAATTATGGCACTATATTCATTCATTAAATGTCATATTCATTGAAATTCACCTGAAATTTTTACATTTTTAGAGCGTTATAGCTTGAAATTGGAAACTTCGTCTGTATATACTCCTGTTATTCGCACCGGTACGAATAATTTTAGCACTATAATCATTCATTAAATGTCGTATTCATTGAAATTCACCCCCAAAAATTCCAAGCCCCATTTTTTATATACTCTCCCCCAAAGAAACCCTTTTCCCGGGAATTCTTCCCTTTTTAGAGCGTTTTAGCTTGAAATGGAAACTTCGTCTGTATATATATACTCCTGTTATTCGCACCGGTGCGAATAATTATGGCACTATATTCATTCATTAAATGTCATATTCATTGAAATTCACCTGAAATTTTTACATTTTTAGAGCGTTATAGCTTGAAATTGGAAACTTCGTCTGTATATACTCCTGTTATTCGCACCGGTGCGAATAATTTTAGCACTATAATCATTCATTAAATGTCGTATTCATTGAAATTCACCCCCAAAAATTCCAAGCCCCATTTTTTATATACTCTCCCCCAAAGAAACCCTTTTCCCGGGAATTCTTCCCTTTTTAGAGCGTTTTAGCTTGAAATGGAAACTTCGTCTGTATATATATACTCCTGTTATTCGCACCGGTGCGAATAATTATGGCACTATATTCATTCATTAAATGTCATATTCATTGAAATTCACCTGAAATTTTTACATTTTTAGAGCGTTATAGCTTGAAATTGGAAACTTCGTCTGTATATACTCCTGTTATTCGCACCGGTGCGAATAATTTTAGCACTATAATCATTCATTAAATGTCGTATTCTTTGAAATTCACCCCCAAAAATTCCAAGCCCCATTTTTTATATACTCTCCCCCAAAGAAACCCTTTTCCTGGGAATTCTTCCCTTTTTAGAGCGTTTTAGCTTGAAATGGAAACTTCGTCTGTATATATATACTCCTGTTATTCGCACCGGTGCGAATAATTATGGCACTATATTCATTCATTAAATGTCATATTCATTGAAATTCACCTGAAATTTTTACATTTTTAGAGCGTTATAGCTTGAAATTGGAAACTTCGTCTGTATATACTCCTGTTATTCGCACCGGTGCGAATAATTTTAGCACTATAATTATTCATTAAATGTCGTATTCATTGAAATTCACCCCCAAAAATTCCAAGCCCCATTTTTTATATACTCTCCCCCAAAGAAACCCTTTTCCCGGGAATTCTTCCCTTTTTAGAGCGTTTTAGCTTGAAATGGAAACTTCGTCTGTATATATATACTCCTGTTATTCGCACCGGTGCGAATAATTATGGCACTATATTCATTCATTAAATGTCATATTCATTGAAATTCACCTGAAATTTTTACATTTTTAGAGCGTTATAGCTTGAAATTGGAAACTTCGTCTGTATATACTCCTGTTATTCGCACCGGTGTGAATAACAGGAGTATATATATAAGGACGATCTTTCAAAATATCATTCATATATTTCTGAATAAATCTTATATTTAAAATACAATACGAATACAAACGCTACAAATAAAATAACACTTCAGATTTTCATGTTTATTACGAAGGTATATTCTCTCTATTTAGTTGCACCTTCACCTATTTTTAACACTTGACCTTCTTCTCAAAATGGATGCCAGATGGTACTCAAGGTTTGCTTTTTGTTTCAGTTGCTAGTTTTCCTCCATTGACGGTTTTGGCGTAACGTCAACAACGTCAAATATTATTCGCTCCGCGGAGCGAATAACAGGATAATGCCCCTAAAACAAGCGTTTAACCGCGTTTCTTCAGAATTCGGCATGCATTTCCGTTTTCACAGCAAGTGTCTTCTGCTTCTTAAAGAAAGACAACTCTTGTAGATTTTAAGTGAACATGGACTGAGCTGTATTTCTTGATAACAAATCTGTGGCGGATCCAGAAAATTCCTTCAAAAAGGGAGGTGAATCGAAGACCGTAAAAGAGCAAATGCTGATAATTTTTGGTTGATAACGTTCAAATAAAACCCACCCACTAGATCCGCTACTGTAAATTATGTAGTGCTCAGCTAAAATTATCATTTCAAAATAGCAGCACATAATCTTCCCACTCCACATACTTATAATATTGAATTGTTAAAATATTGTAGATCCCGCCACATTTTTACGCTTTGGCTGTAAGGTTGATTTGAACAAACTTTTCTCGCTATATTCAGATACGAAATAAGCCACAGGATGACAAGCTGTCATTTCACCTCCCCGCCCCCCCACCCTTAATTGATTTTTAAATGACAAAGGATATATCATATGATATATATATATATATATAAATACACACTCATATTAGGTCCACCCCAATGTTCGAGCTGTGATTTTGCAGTTTAAATTTTAAATTTGCAATTTAAATAGCTACTTATAGATCGATAACTGTGTTATTTCTGCATCGATTTTGATGCGTTTTTGTACGCTCGACTCGGTAAAGAAAATTCTTTTTAAACACAATTAAATACGATTTCATTCATAGGCCCTTTTTTTCAAAAAGTGAAAAATATATATCAAAACTGATAAACAAAAGTTTTTGCAATAAATCAGTTAAAATATGTCTTGTGTGTTAAATGTTTTGTAGTATTATAGACTACCTATTCAAATACATTGATTTCAATCAGCGCCGGGTCGCTTTAGAGATTGGCGTTCTACCGGTATGATAAAATAACGGTAGAAACTTGCAAAAAGTGTGAAAAGATTACAAATGGGATAGACAGGGAGCCCACATATTTTGAAAATATTATCGCTGCAAAGAAAAATCAGAAGTGGGGAGGGGGGGGGGTAGGTGAGTAGTAGTGTCCATACTTCAGGTGCCTGTGACTGAACCCGTGCCAATAAGGATGTCTCCAGTTAAACTGGGAAATATCAAAGTCGAATATTTTCCCCGGCCTTATTCAATGCTTGACCGCTCAAGGCTTTTTGCAGTTTCTGACCATGTATGCGCATGTACACAGTACATCTATTTGGATAAATTGCATTCACAATTCAATATTTATAGATAATTACATACAAACAAGATTAATAATCGATAACATACATTTTGGGGGTGACACGGGTATGACATGCACAATCCAAAATAGACATTTGATTACACAAAAAATATATACATGTATATAAGAGGGAATATAGTGCAGCTTTCAAACTTTGTTGTCTCTTCGGGATTGACAATTATTTACCGTCACGTGGAGTTATGATTTATTTGTCAAATATGCTTAAGGCGAATCGTCGCTATGATTTTGAGCCCCCTAATACTGAATGCATTTGGATTGAAATTGATAATCTTACTTGTAATTACTTTTTATGCTGCATATATCGTCCTCCTAATTCAGATGGTGGATTCTGGAACAATCTGTCGTGGTCCATTGAGAAAGTCCAAGAAATTAGCGAAAATATAATAATTGTAGGTGATCTCAACGTAGACTTTTTAAATATCCCACGTTATCATCCACTCCGAGATGTATTATCCAACAATAGCCTTGTTAACAAAATATGCGAGCCCACGAGAGTCTCGAACACCACGCAAACACTCATTGACCCTATTTTAGTTACAAACACTTTAAATGTCGTCGAGTCTGGTACTCTCGAAGTAGAACCTTCAATTAGTGATCACAAAGCCACATATATTTCAGTCTCGTTAAAATATAACTTAAAGCGTGCTTACAAACGCAAAGTTTGGGTATACAAAAATGCTAATATTGATAAATTAAATACATTGATACAAGAATATGATTGGAAAATAATTATCAATGACGCGCATACAATAGAACTAGCAACAAAAAAATTTTCGGAATTTTTTTTTATCTTTTGTGAAGGAATGTATTCCTGAAAAGACAGTTACAATTCGACCGAATGATAAACCGTGGTTCGATTCTTTATTAAGAAAAACAATACGGACTAGAGACCGATTACGTAACAAAGCTTTAAAGTCAAAAAAGGAAGAACATTGGGAAGATTACAGGAAAGTTCGAAATAAAGTTAATAACATGAAAAAGCACGCTATTTTGAATTACTATGATAACATTGAAACACATTTGAATGACTACTCAAAAAATAACAACAAATTATACTGGAAACTTATTAAAAGCGTGTTCCAGGTTAAAGCCAGCAACGAAATTCCGCCCATCCAATATATTTCCGATGACGGTATCAATATGGTAGCTTTTTCAGATAGAGAAAAGGCAGAAGTATTAAATAAATATTTTTCCTCAATATCAAATATTGACGACACAAACCACATTTTGCCCAATTCAAATAACTTAGGCAATGGCAGCCTTACTGATATTTTTATTGAAGAACAAGAGGTCATAGATATTCCAATCTTCCTGTCAACAAGGCTATTGGGCCCGATTGTATAAGTCATAGGATGCTAAAGTCTAAACCACTATGTATGCTTTTCAATAAATCTCTGCGCGAAAAATCTTTTCCTACCTTCTGGAAAGAGTCACATGTTCTACCTCTTTTCAAAAAAGATGATCCCTCTTTGCCTAGTAATTATAGACCCGTGTCCCTTTTAAGCTGTGTTAGCAAAGTTATGGAAAGAATAATTTTTAAACATGTATATAATTTTTTTCAAAAAAACAACTTATTCTACAAATACCAGCTGGTTTTTTTACCAGGTCATTCTACAGTTTTTCAACTATTAGAAACTTATCACAGCATTGCAAAAAGCATAGACGATAGTAAATCTTGTTGCATGGTTTTCTGTGATCTATCTAAAGCTTTTGATAGAGTTTGGCACAAAGGTCTTCTTTTTAAATTACAAACCTATGGGATCAAAGGTAATATTCTTGAATGGTTTTCTGATTATCTTTCTTGTCGCAGCCAAAAAATTATGTATAAAGACCATTTGTCTTCAAGTGCAAGTGTAAATGCAGGGGTACCCCAAGGCTCTGTTCTTGGACCACTATTGTTTTTAATTTATGTTAATGATGTTGCTGAAAATATGCTGTCTTTTTGTAGATTATTTGCTGATGATAACTCCATTCAATATGCATCTAAGAACGTACATGAAATTGAATTCACGTTGAATCATGATCTTCGTGTTCTAGATGAATCAGGTCTAAACAATGGTTGTTAAAATTCAACCCCTCTAAAACAAAAGCTGTATTTTTTACATTGAATAAGAATATTGATCCTCCTAAATTATTTTTTCAAAATTGTCAGTTGGAATATGTGCCAGTGCACAATAATTTAGGGTTGTTCATTTCACGTGATTTGGGTTGGTCATATTATATAAATACAATAACAAGTAAGGCTTACAAAAATTTAGGACTTCTTAAAAAGCTAAAATTTACTTTAGGAAGAAACACTCTATTAAAAATGTACACTACTTTTATTAGACCAGCTTTAGAATATTCCTCAGTGGTTTGGGATGGTTGTAATGCATACGATAGTGATTTGTTAGAAAAAGTCCAACTGTGTGCAGCGCGAATAATTACTGGCCTTCCTATATTAGCATCTAGAGATTCTTTGTATTTAAAAACTGGCTTAGAGCCTCTGTCTTTTAGACGAACGACCGCTAAATTAGTTACCATGTTCAGAGTTCATAATAATGATGTTCCTGAGTATCTACAAGAAACGATCCCAAGAAAAATAAATAATACATCCAAGTACAATCTCCGTTATGGAGACAATTATAAAATGCCAAAATGCCGACTTGAACTTTATAAGAAATCATTTGTACCTGATGCTTTATCAAAATGGAATTCACTTGATATAGAATCAAGACAAGCTACTTCAGTTAAGCAATTTCGTAAGAGTGTTAGCTCCAAAAATATCAACAATCCCAAACCATCGGCATATTTTTCCTATGGTACTCGTTTTCTGAATATAATTAATGCCAAACTTAGACACACATGTATTTTGAATTACGATCTATATAGACGCAATATTGTTGATTCTCCGTTATGTTCTTGTGGTATGAAAGAAGACGCTTATCATTTCTTCTTTATTTGCAGTAAATATTCAAATGCTAGATATAAATTAATGGATAGCTTGCTGAGGTTAAATGATCTAGTTATTATCGATGTCCACCTTCTACTTTGGGGTAATAATACTTTATCTTCTGAATTAAACAAGTGTATTTTTTCTTATGTTCAGTCGTTTATTCATGAAACCAAAAGATTCAATTGATGTTCAATTTAAATGTTTTGTACATTAATTTTCTACAATAATATATTGTTATATTTTTAAGGAGAAGAACTCGTAAGTTATTTGAACTTGTTTCTGATCCTTTTGTATATTATGTATGTACAATAAAATATGTTCAAAACAATACCGTCACTTTGCATGTACATACATGAGAGAGAGAGAGAGAGAGAGAGAGAGAGAGAGAGAGAGAGAGAGAGAGAGAGAGAGAGAGAGAGAGAGAGATGTATAATGTCATTCAACAGGAGGAAAGAACATTGATCACTAAGTGTTAGCTTACAAGCATTCATGAATTTCAACTATTTAAAACTAGTTCTAATTGTAACGGGGACCGTTACATATGTTCCCCAACCTCCCTCAAATAAAATGTGATGTCCTTGTGAATCTATAGCAAAAAATCATTTTATTTTAGCCTTTAATTACATGTAGTACGTTTAATATGGTCATTTCAGTACCAAGAAATGAAAGAAAGCGTTGCACGTGCATACACGCGCACGCGTGTAGGATTCCGAATTTTTGTTGATGTCGTTCAACAGGCATTTGTATCATATACCCACAGTATGAATTTCATAACGTTTCCACCATATATAAGGAAGTTATAGCGATTTTAAAATCGTCCAATCAGAATTCAGCACACGTGCATGCACGTGCTGAGCAGTAATTCTAACCACAGCAATTTGTAAGGAGTACCAAGACACATCTAAAACCCTAATATCAATAGAATTTGATGAAAAACTAAAACGTTATCGTCATTTAAAAATCGAACATTTGAAAAACGTCCCACGCGCATGTGCATGGGCATTTTTTGTTATACCAATATATAGATACACATATTGTCTACGTATGCTGTGAATATCAGCTCATTCGCTTCATAAATAAGATAGTTACAAACGTTTTAGTACTATCCAATCAAAATGAAGCGCACGTGCATGCGCGTGCAAATTGGTAATTTTGACCATGCAAATCAGTTAAGGGTCTCAATATCTACCTATGATATGAATATCAAGCTATTTCAATGAACAACAAAAAAGTTAGACTGATTCCAAAGTTAGTGTACAAATTTTGTAATGCATGTGCACGCGCATGCGTGCGCGTGCAGAGAAAATTACTATCATTTTTCATATCTACAAATGATATACTACCATCCTAGTTAGGTTTCATATCGATCCCCTTAATATTCTGATTTTCCAATTTTTGTACCAAAATTGCAGTGCACGTGCGCGTGCGTGCATGCATGTGCAGACAAAATGACTATCACCATGCACATCTACAAACGCTATACTATCATCCTGGAAAGTTTCATATCAATCCCTTTTGTAGTTTCTGAGAACACTACCGGACAAAAAAGTACCGGAGAAAAAGAATAATAACGAGCTATAACTGTGTTGGGATGCCAACACAAATGTCTCCGAACACCTCCCATGTCAGAAATACTTTTTGATGCCAGATATGCACTCAGGATCCTCAAAAAACCCTAGAAAATAAATTTGGTTGAAATCCGACGGACTTGATTTTTGGCCGCCATTTTCTTCAATGGCGGCCATTTTGAAACATTTGAAAATTGATTGGAAGGAAATACTGATGCTAGAAATGAATTGTGGACCCTCAATTGACTCCAGAAGCCAAATGTTGTAGAGATTTTAACACTTTCAAATTTTTCGGTATATGGCGGCCATTTTGAAAATGGCGGCTCAAAAAAAAATTTTGATGGTGGAAATGGACTTGGGGTCACTGAATTACCCTAGAAATAGAATTTGGATGAAATCCGACAACCTTGAGTCTTTGACGTTTTTTGGCCGCCATCTTGAAACGGCGGCCATTTTGAAAATTTGAAAAGTTGAATGCACCCCTCCTAGTGACCCTTTATCAGCTCACAAAGTTTGAAGTGGATCTGTCGAAGCACTTTCACAAAATCGGTCGGACAAATTTCTCACTAAAGAAGAGGAATAATAAGAACTAGACACGATCTCGTTGCGAGCAACGAGTAGGTCTTCCGTCCGATTTGTTGATGCACTCGGAGTTAAAAAAAAAAAAAGAAGACAAATGAGTCCCAATTTAGTTTCCGACTTTAAGACACTTTAGATATAATCAATTTTTCATATCATAAGCTTCTGAAGCAAAGTTGCGGTGAAATTCGTTTGAAATTCGACTCTCCAGGCAAGCCATAAGGCCCGCGGGCCTATTTCTTGATGTCATTAGTTAGCCCTCTATAGACTCAACAACTTTAGTTCTATATGTCTTTACAAAATATTTACCTGTAAAAAGTTATTGAGATCGACCGATATCGACAAAAAATCGACTCTACAGGCGAGCCATTAGGACCATAGGCCTATTTCTTGATATCAATCGATAGATCTCGATAAACTGAACAACCTTTGTTCAATATGTCCTTACAAAATATTTACCAGTTACAAGTTTTTGAAATCGACTGATATCGACAAAAATCGACTCTACAGGCGAGCCATGAGGCCCACAGACCCATTTTTTGATATTGATCGATAGGTTATGACACATTGAACAACTTTTGTTCTACATGTCTTAACAAAATATTTACCAATAAAGAGTTATACCTTTCGAAAGATATCGAAAAAAAATCGACTCTACAGGTAAGCCATCAGACCCGCAGTCCTATTTTCGGATATCAGTCGATAGGCCTTGATAAAGTGAACAACTTTTGTTCTATATGTCTTTACAAAATATTTACCAGTCAAAAGTTATTGATATCGACTGATATCGACTCTCCAGGCAAGCCATTAGGCCCGCGGGCCTATTTCTTGATATGAAGGGATTAGTCTTGATAAACTTAACAACTTTTGTTCAATATGTCTTAACAAAATATTTACCAGTAAAAAGTGACGGAGATTGACTAATATCGACAGAAATTCGACTCTACAGGTGAGCTAAAATGTCCGCGGGCCTATTTCTTGATATCGATCGATAGGTCTTGACAAGTTAAACAACTTTTGTTCTACATGTCTTAACAAAATATTTACCAATAAAGAGTTATTGCTATCGAAAGATATCGACAAAACATCGACTCTACTGGTGAGCCATGAGGCACGCAGGCGAAAGGGCCAGCCCGTTTTGCTTGATATCGTAAGAAAGGCCTTGTCATTTTAAACATTTTTTGCTCAACAAGTATTTAGAAATTCTTTACCGTTCTCGAGTTATCTCTACAAGAAATATTTAGGGGCCAAACTGTAGCTCCCTAACGGGGCCACATAGGGAAAAAACGAAATGTACATATTATTTAGATTATCATTCTGAACAACTTTTGTTCAATAATGCTTTTCAAAATATTTGTCGTTTTCAAGATATGAGGCGTCAATTATTTATGATTTTGGCCCTTAAAATCCCTTATTACGTAACATATGACCTACTTTTTGATTTGATAAGAACAAGCTCGTTTAGATGAACATTTCCGCTTCAATGACTTATTACAAATTATTAATAGTTTCTGAGATATTCTCATAAACCTTTGGACCCTTCTGGGCCCCTAATTTAAAGGGTCAGCCCCTTTTGCTTGATATCGTAAGAAAGGTCATGACATTTCAAACATTTTTTGTTCAACAAGTATTTAGAAATTCTTTACCGTTCTCGAGTTATTTCTAGAAGTAATTTTTAGGGGCCAAACTGTAGATCCCTAACGGGGCCACATAGGGTAAAAACGAAATATGCATATTGTTCAGATCATCATTCTGAACAACTTTTGTTCTTTATTGCTTTTCAAAATATTTGTCGTTTTCGAGATACAAGGGGTAAAAAATTTATGGTTTTGGCCCTTAAAATCCCTTATTACGTAACATATGACCTAAATTTTTATATGAATAGATTTGGATTGTTGAGATGAACATTTTTTGTTCTTTGACTTATACCAAAATATTAACGATTTTTGAGATATTTGATCTAGACTTTGAGCCCTTCTAGATCCCTAATTTAAGGGGCTAGCCCCTAAATCTTGATATTTTCGAAAAGATCTTGTAAATGTGCACAACTTTTGTTCTACATGTCTTAACAAAATATTTGCAAGAAAAAAGATATTGGAGATCAAAGGTCAAAAATCGCCGAAATCGGCGAAAAATTTTGGCATCCATTTTTTCAGGTCCAGGCGAGCTTTTAGGCAAATCGCCTCCGGTAAAATCGAATCCCCCACAAATCTTCTAAAATGTTTACTCTATCTTGTGTAGAAATTTCAAGACTCTAGCTTCAAAACTAACGGAGGAGATATGTGGACATCAAGGCCCTTCAAAAAGTCACTAAAAGAGAGATAACTCCTGACCGGAAGTGACGTCAAGCACGAAATTTTGCAAGCACAGTCTCGTCACCAAAAGACATCTTTCCTGAAAATTTCGTGAAAATCGATCGAGAAATGGCTGAGAAAAACGCGTGTACTACCAAGGAAAATAATAATAATAATGAAGAAGAACGCGAACAATAATAGTAAGGTCTTCCGCAGGAGACGGAAGACCTTAATAAGAAGAAAATAATAATAATAAGAAACGGAGCAAAAACAATATGTCTCCGACACTTTGTGTTCGGAGACATAATAATAACTAGAGCAAAGCTCGTTGCAAAGCAACGAGTGGGTCTTCCTTCATAGCTGTGTGATTGATTTTATGTTGTTTTTGTCTCCTTTGAGCATTTTTTAATCATGTGGAGACATCACCATATACTGGTGATTGGCTTCAAATTTAGACCTTTACTTGGTAATTAGGGGCATTTAACTGTGAATGATGGCCAACATCGGCCACAACAGTGGGCCTTGGATTTTCAGGCTTTATCTGAATGGTTGATTCACTTCAAAGTATCGAGCTCTTGGCGATGGAACGGTTTCTATAATTTTTTGCTATTGACCTAATCAATTTTCAAATATATATAGATTCACAAGTTCTCCTCTTGAAAAAGAGCATTTCCCTGCAGATGAAATGAAAAATAAGAATGTCCTTCTATTAAGGATGTTTTAAGAAAAGTGTAATAAAACTTGTTCATGTGCTCCTGGAGAGAAAGTTGAAAATAACAACGTCTGTAAAACGTGATATACATTAACTGAACAGACTTTGATCACAAACCCATTTGAGCTTCTGGCTCAGATGAGCTAAACATCACTTGGTTTTTCTTATTAAAGTCACAAATTAAAATAATACAAAATAAAGTGCACCGCCACGGCACACGATACGCCCATCACATATTGTTAACAGTATAGATTGTACCCATTAAAACATTTTTTTTTATATCAACTTAATTAAATGTCGCAGTGACCTTAAAGTAGGATGCGACACACCTTCTACCTAAGATGCATTAGTTGACCAATTTTGGTGATTCTAGGTCCAATAGTTTTCAAGTTATGAGCTGGACAAGTTTTTGCCATATATGGCCATATCTTCTTAATGAATAGTCACAGTGACCTGGTTTTAATGTGCGACACACCTTCTACCCAAGATGTATCTACAGACAAAGTTTGATGATTTTAGGCCTTGTAGTATTTAAGTTACGGGTCGGACACGAAAAAGCTAACAGACGGACGGACAGGCGGATATCTTCTTAATGAAAAGTCACAGTGACCTGGTTTTAATGTGCGACACACCTTCTACCCAAGATGTATCTACAGACAAAGTTTGATGATTCTAGGCCTTGTAGTATTTAAGTTACGGGTCGGACACGAAAAAGCTAACAGACGGACGGACAGACGGATATCTTCTTAATGAAAAGTCACAGTGACCTGGTTTTAATGTGCGACACACCTTCTACCCAAGATGTATCTACAGACAAAGTTTGATGATTCTAGGCCTTGTAGTATTTAAGTTACGGGTCGGACACGAAAAAGCTAACAGACGGACGGACATCTTCTTAATGAAAAGCCACAGTGACCTGGTTTTAATGTGCGACACACCTTCTACCCAAGATGTATCTACAGACAAAGTTTGATGATTCTAGGCCTTGTAGTATTTAAGTTACGGGTCGGACACGAAAAAGCTAACAGACGGACGGACAGACAGACGGACGGACATGAACGCCATACCATAATACGTCCCGTCTTAAGACGGGCGTATAAAAATCACAATGTAATAATCTTTCTGTGAGCTTTAAAAATTTCAGATAAATATAACAGGAAATGAAGAATTCTCTATGTTTATTTTTTGATCTGTTGGGAATCAAAACTGTACATAATTAAAAAAAAACAACAGGATTCAGCTGTAAAAGCTTTGCTGTATTTTAAATGTGATTCAACATCACATTGAAATAACACATGAAAGATGTACATTATAGTAGTACATGTTCTATACACTGAGTCAACAAACAAGCAACCATGTATACACAATTGTATACATTAAAATAGCTCTAATACTGTAAACGTATTACATTTGGTTGTGTATTCTTTTTAGCGCCTTTGGCGGAAAGCAACTTCCCGCTCATTCAAATACAACGCTAAATGTCTTACACTCTACACATAAATAAAAAAACAAAAAGGAATTCGCTAAATCAAATTCACGCTAACTTGTTAAAAAATCAATTTCCGCCAAATATCGTACACGCTGAATATAATACATTTACAGTAAATATATGCATACATTTAAATTTCACTTGTTACATGTTCTAGTTGTATAGGCCTAATATGTAAATTATATTAGATAGAGGGTTTTTGTCCATCGGTGTCTCTTAATTTCTGTATTCTGCTGATATTTTTAAGCATCACCAATTTTCTATTCATATGCTCTTTTGGCAAATCATCGTTATGCTGGGAATCAATCTACACAATCACTTAACCTGGAGACATACTGTCGCACCTAAAACAAATATGAAAATTCTTGATTTTAATAGATAAATAAATTATAAACCATGTGTTCAGAGCCATTCACTATTTTTTTTTATGTAAAAGTACATGTATTTCACTTAGATATTTAGTACAAGCTGTTAAAAACAGTAATGAAATTCAAGTAATGCTTTGTGGTATCTGTAGAATTTTTTCATCATTTCAAAAAATGAATGCACATAACTAGCACAGTATAATATTTACTTTTAACATGTTTAAAGAACTGACTAATTATGAATCCTGACAACAATTTTGTTAAACTAATCAAAATGGATTTTGCTTTCCGACAGGACTGTCAAGGGAAAGTTTGTTTAACATGTTTAAGGAAATAATTTCACTATATGTTACTATATAGCTTTAATTAAATTAATTAAGTAACTAGACTCTCAGTAGATAATTAATGAAAGAGAAAATAAAAATTAATGCTTGGGCAAAAATTTGAGATCAGAAAAAAGACGCCTTATGCGGCATTTAAGAGAGAAAATTGACAGTAAACACACCTACCTCAAAATACATGTGGGTTTCACATGTTGACAAACATCCAGAAAGTTGCATCATGCGCACCTGAAAAAAGAATTCCCTTTAATTCAGTGGGACAATTCCAATAAAGTTATAGTATTCCTAGTAAATGAGCCCAAAATTAATACAGTAGGCCTAAAATAGGATGCCGAAAAAAGAAAAAAAGAACAGAAATTCTCTCTATATATAGAACTACAATTGACTAAGTTCATTTTGATTGGCTATTTCCTTGCGTAAGACCTTTAAGATGACTAAAAGTTAATGAAATTAAATGAAATTTGCAGAAAAATGTCTATTAGTTATTTATCTCTCATATACTAGTGCATCAAAATCTATTTTTGACCCTAAGGGATGAAAAATAGGAGATAACTCTTCCAAACAGATTGCAGAATTTTAGGCTAAAATTTCTGGTCAAATTGATCTCCAGTATATCATTTTCAAAACAGAAAAAAATCTTATGAGTGAATTATTTAGGAAAAAAGGACAAGGTACGGTTTTAGCCAAAATCTGCCCTGTCAAGGAAATTCACCAAAATACTAAATCTGGTATTTGAGAGTGTGCCATTTATGAAAATGACCATTGTTATTCTTTATCTACCATAGTAGCTGTAATATATTCAACGGAAAACTTTATATTAACCTGACGACGTCACTAAATTTGACGTTAATTTTGACGTAATATACGAGAGTTATCCCCAAGCGATGTTTTGAGTAGGAAAACACACATAGAAGTATTAATTCTTAATAAATGCGAAATTATTGGTTTTTGTACTGATTTGAATGGGTATTAAATGGAAATTGAAACCACATCAGATATGCCGCACAGGGGCAAAAACTGCAGGTATTCGCGGAAAGCTTTTCTGGTGCAGAAATATAATGGTTTGAACAACAAATTAATTAAAGAAACATTTATATACTGGTAACAGTGATTTCTTATTTCTGTCTCCAACTTCGCGAATTTTAAGATTTTTTTTATATTTGTTAGAGTCTCGCCTGCATTCGGGAAAAAAATTTATGACATCAAAGGCAGCTCAAATTCAAATCACTGAATTTTATGCGAAGTTTGGGTTATCACCAATGTAATTCTTCACGAATCGGAACACAATAGAATTCATCGGTATTTGTTTTTAATTGACATACGCAATATTCCATATATGTATATTCTCAATATTATATGCGTGGTATTAAGTTGGAGCAAAATGTCATTTCATGGGTATACTCAGGAAAAAACGCAGTGTTTCTGAGAAACTAGAAACACAACTTCAAAGGGAAGATAATTATGAAACGGTTACGGTTATCAGTGGTAGGGCATTCGCTTCGTAACCGGGAGGTATAGTGTGTTCGAACCCTGCTCATGACATGCCACGTCGAACCTGAGACGTTGACATACATGTGCTCTTCGACAAACGCTCAACAAAAGTGAGAATCACGGGTCTTTCAGATAGGCACCTGATGCCACCTCGACTGTGTCCAGGGTCCGTGTTTGCCCTACTCTTTATTTTGTATTCTTTATAGAAATTACGCAAATTCGAATTCATCACTATTCGATATCTTCAACTTTTCGTGACCTTAAAAAAGGAGGCCCTGTGTCACAACAGGTATTGGCACGTTAAAAAAAATCAATGCTATAGCCTTAAATGCTAATCATAGGTTTTATATGTGGTACGTCACATACAGCTGATGATTTCTCAATTTGAGAGAAAAGTTCTCGAAAGGACGTAAAATAAACAAACAAAACATGAAAAACTTTTTAAGTCAAACTCTCTCTCTCTCTCTTCTCTCTCTCTCTCTCTCTCTCTCTCTCTCTCTCTCTCTCTCTCTCTCTCTCTCTCTCTCTCTCTCTCTCTCTCTCTCAAATATACCATGCCTCAAACAGACGGTCTCTTATGCACATATTCACACACACTCTCACTCACCACTATCAGGCTTCTCCACAAAAAATCGTCAATGTGTTCGGTACTGTACAACTGAGCGATACAAAGCTGGTACACCCCAACACTTGGTTTGCGCAATTTAGTGTCATTGTATCCACTTTTGCTCAAAGAAACCCTCTTAAAAGTTGTAAAATACAAAAATCATTCGATAGTTTATACAAGAGAAATAAAACTTAAGACTTGCTAACCAACCCCTGCCCCATGATAAAAGAAAACCATTCAAATCTAAACTGCATTTTCTCATTATGCAAGTATATACATACATCGTATATTTATCTCGAATGGAGAAAAACAAAATTTTGACGGAATGCTCAATACTGCAAGTCTCAATATTATATTTATATATAGATCTACCCATATGTTGTGTATTCGCTTTGTGTAACCCCCCTCCCCCGGACTGCATTTTATAGTAGTAGAGAACGATAGATGAAATGTAATTGTAAGTGCTACATTGGATACATGTAATCAACCCACTCCAATGCTACCAAAATCCCTATTTTTGTGTTTGTCAATGTTTTCGAGAAGTCACCCCCCCCCTTTAAAAAAAAAAAGAAGATATATGCGCCTATAATCTATTTCAATCATTGTAAATTAAAATACATATAGTAATACGAGTAACACATATGGAGCAAATTATCTTTCAGGCACCTCAATTTAAAAATAATTTTAATGAGTAACATATATTCCTTAGTAAAAAGTGCCTTGCAAGAAATGTATATTAATCCCTATCTTAGCTATACAAACTTTTTTGGTTTTGTATTGTGTTTTCAAAAATGAAAGTGAATTAGTGTTCCCCAAACAACGAAATAGTTTTGTAACTATTGCAGATATACTAGAACACTAAAGACCCCCAGTGCCATATTGTGACACCGATCATCCGGTGTTAAGGTCATCTCCAAGGACCCGTGACATTGACACTTGATGCCGAGCAATGTCACTACCTGATTTAACGACTTCGGTCGTTCGTGGGCGGGATTCGAACCCCGGGCCTTCCGCATGCGGGGCGAACGCTCTAACCGCTCGGCCACCGCGGTGGTGTATATTTATAGATAGTGTGCTTAAAATTTTATATTTGTGAATAACCATCGTAAACTTTCTGACAAGTAAATTGTTGTCTTTGAAAAATATAAAATGTTACACTCGCGCTAAATACGTCACTGATGTACGTACGTACCTAGGTGGATATTGTCGTCTGCTGTTACATGCCGTTTCCCATTTAATCAAATGAATGGTAAAAAATAATGCTTGAATCTTCAAGGAATATATTATTTATTAAAAGAATCGTCCATCGTTATATAAACTATTTAAATGTAGCTTGCCTGGTATGTAACATGAATTCTCACGAATCGTCGGTTGGTGCTATTTATATACCGTTCTGTTTACACTATAGTCATAACAACAAAAATGGCATCCGGTCTGTAAGATAGGCTTAAATTTATCCGGATTTTCTATTATTATTATGATGATTTTATTAAATGTCAATGTGTTTAAATAAATAACTATATGAGCATATCTTATTTGAAAATATATTTACTACTCAAATGATTCTCGTTTCCTCTTCAACCGCCACGATCAACGCAAATTGCGTCACGATGGCGAATTTGTTAGCATCTTTCAACTGATATTTTAACCCCTCTTCCATCGTCGCCCGGGATGAAACTAAGAGGAATTGTAAGTTATTTAGTAAATTTTTAATCCATATAAAAATTATTCCGGGCGACGAGGGAAGAGGTGTTCAATTTCACAAGTTTATCAATACAAAAACCATGAAAACACCACAAATAGCCTGAAAGCCCTTACTTTATTTGATTATGTACTACGCATGCGCGTAGATGAGTTGATTTCCATATGCTTTTGAGAGTTACTATAAGTTACTCTTTTAGGAATTTGACAGGAAAATATCTGCAACGCAAAATAATTTTCCTCCATAAACGCCGGGCAGAATTTGGCTAAAACCGTACCTTGTCCTTTGGAATGATATGCAAGCTGAGATGTTGGAGTTTGTGTCCATCTGCATAAAAGTTTTTTCAACTCTAATTAACAAGCCCTAATTAACTAAGAAACAGGAAGTTTACTGACTTATAAGGAAGTAATTAGCAAAAAATTGTCAATCTTAATTCTAAACAAAGTCAGGGACTGGAAAAAATGGTGCTAAGAAAGACTTCAATGACGTACCATGGAGCTTTGATAACAGTGATCACTGATAAATGGCTGGTGATTAAGATAAGTGGTTCTTTAGCAGTAGGGAGTGATGAGGCTTTTCCATCAGTCATCAAAGAATGGAGTTTCTCTTAGAAGACCAGGCAGCTCTAAAATAAATAAACAAGATAAAAATTTACAATACATAAACATGCACACCACAACACAATAGCATATTCTTAGAAAAGGTTTGCAAGTGTACAGTTAAATAATAATCATGCCAAAGAAGGGACCAAAGTGGTTGCATCAACATCAATTCAAAAAAGGAAGTATTCCTCACAACAAGGGTCAGCATAGTACAGGGACCACCAGCCCAGTCCAATCTCTAGTACCCATAAGAAGGCTAAGTAAAGAAGAGTTTCAGGATGTTGTATGGCCACAGAAGAATGGAATGTTTGCAGTTACCGATGCTGAGAGCCGAAGCAGTGAAATGAAGATTTTGCGACCCGGACCAAGTGAAGTCCAGCCTGTAGACTCCAACATGGACGCTGTGTCAGATGACCCAAACTCAAAACCATACAAAATACTTCACCAAGAGAAGACTGCTAAATTGTGGAATAATGCATTTAAAGAACACTCACAGAAGTTTCCAGACTGTAATGGTTCACTGGACTGGAACCAGCATGGGGAGGAAAAACGAGGCCTGGCATGGATCCTTTCCATCCGATGTAAGAAGTGCCACTATACAAGTCGCCGTGAAAAGCTGTATGAAGAGGTGGGGAGATCCAGAAGGGGACGCAGAGCTGCACAGCTAAATGTGGCTATGGCTGTCGGTCACATGGGTACCAGCCTTACTACAGAGGGTATGCGTGGTATGCTTCTTGGCGCAAATATTGAACCAGCATCAGCTACCAACATGCAGCAGACCTGCAACAAAGTGGGAAAAATTATCACAGATGTGAATAAAACCAGCATGAAGAAAATAAGGCAGGCAGGGTGATGACCGTCCACTAGACATTTCCCATTATACCAGTGATGGGGATAGTGCCACTGCATCCGGGGCATCTGAAAAACAAGAACATGTCATCGAAAACCTTAAAGACTTGCGTCATTTCTTTGACTCTCAAAGAAAACAGACAGCTAAGGCACTGTTCAGCAGTCACATGTTTCCCGGAAGATCCAAAGCCATGAAAGAATACATGCAGAGATTTGCCTTAGATCTGAAGCTTCGAAGTAGGACAGAGTACGAGAATTGCTACAAACACTACTCCGGAGACTTACCTTTGATGAAGCGGGCTATGTCTACTGCTGTCCGTTCTATCATAAGCTGCTACCAAGGACAGTGCGGGAAATCCTGTCAACTTCATTCCTTTTCCTGTCGCGGACTGAAAAGCAAGAAGTGAAAATCTTCAGTGTTGCCTAGTGACTTTGAATTAAACATGACAGAAGAAGACAAATGTTTATTAAAAGACTGTATAAATTTGACTTTAGGACCAAATAATCTTGTTAAAATTAAATATCATACTTCTTCAAAAAAATCTGAATCTGTGATTAGGGCATATTAAAAATCAAATCCAAAATGTATTACAAGTAGTAGAAATTTTGAAAGTAGAATACATAAAGTTGTGCACTCACTGAATGGGGGTCATGGAAAATCAACATTGGAACTTTGTGAATCTGTAGGGGCACCTGTTGTAAAAGGAAGTAGAGTGGTCCATCATCTAAAACAACAACAAAATAGGCAAAATTACTTTAAAATGAAACAAAAACTTTTAAAATATAAATATCAACGAAAATACTACAGATTTAAGAGATATCACTCTAAGATAAAAAAATCAAAAGACACTTACAATAAATCACTAACAGATCCAAAATTAAAAAGGAAGTTGTAAGTGTGAAAAAAAAGGGCGGGGGCATTGATGATGTGTATCATTTGTGTATGTAATTTAAATGTATGAAATTTGTATTTAATACATATTCTGTAAATTGTGTTGCATGTAATAAATGTTATGTTTTATCATGCACTGTTTCTATTCAACTGCGTCTATGAGGATATGTATAAATGATGTATAATCGTATTGTAAAATGTGACATTTTCTAACACGAGGAAGTTTGTACAAGTTAATTTGTTCTATCTTTTATTATTCATTTTAATAAAGTTATTTAAAATAATTATCATGTATTTCTTACCTGTCTGATGAACACAACAAAGGTTACAGAGGTGATTGGTAGAAATACGAGTATACGGGTGTCAAAACTCTCTGTTGATGACATGACAGCATCCTGCATTGTTTATCCACCATTATTGATCTTTAACAGGGGAGGCTACTCCTGAAATCAGAGAAATTGCAGTCAAAATGAACGTTACCTGTTACTCTTAAGGTCTCACACAAGGAAATAATTTCACTATATGTTACTATATAGCTTTAATTAAATTAAGATAATTAATGAAAGAGAAAATAAAGATTAATTCTTGGGCAAAAATTTGAGATCAGAAAAAAGACGCCTTATGCGGCATTTAAGAGAGAAAATTGACAGTAAACACACCTACCTCAAAATACACGTGGGTTTCACATGTTGACAAACAGACTACACACCATCCAGAAGTTGCATCATGCGCACCTGAAAAAAGAGTTCCCTTTAATTCAGTGGGACAATTCCAATAAAGTTATAACATTCCTAGTAAATGAGCCCAAAATTAATACTGTAGGCCTAAAATAGGATGCCAAAAAAGAAAAAAAGGAAAAGAAATTGTCTCTATATATATATGTAACAGGAAAGGAGAAAATGTATGGCTGGACCGGGAATTGAACCCGGGACCCCTGCATCACTAGTCAGGTGCTCTACCGACTGAGCTACCCAGGCCGATATCCACGGCCAGAACCATTACATTCCTCCCTCCTTAAATTGTCTTCGCCCTCGAAGATGCAACCCAAGTTCTTATTTGTCCCTGGGAGGACTTTCACCTCCAAGTCCAGGGGTGGTCAACGGCACCAAATCTGTAACAGGAAATGAGAAAATGTATGGCAGGACCGGAAATCGAACCCGGGACCCCTGCATCACTAGTCAGGTGCTCTACTGACTGAGCTATCCAGGCCGATATCCACGGCCCAAACCATTACATATAGAACTACAATTGACTAAATCATTTTGATTGGCTATTTCCTTGTGTAAGACCTTTAAGTGTATATTAATTGTAAACTTTGGCAGCATGAAGTGTGCATTTATGACTGAGAGAATAATTTAACTCTAGAGGCTAGCTTATAAATCATCAAAGATAAAATATTTCAATATTTATGACATTTGAGAAAGGTAATAATGGCTTAGAAAACTTTTTTTTTTGGCAATTATGGTCACCTTTTTTTAAACATTAAACTTTATGTGTAATGAAGTTCTTTTGGATTTTGTGTAGGCAATAGAGAAAATGATAAATCGTAGAATAAATAAAAAGAAAATTTATTTTGCAATAAGATAAGAAATATAGAGATGTTTGAAAAACAAAGAAATCACACTTTCACATTCACACACCCATACTCTCTCACCGAGAAAGAAAATATAAATTGGTATAATAAACCTGGCAATATTGACAATCAATATAACGTATAACTGTCAAGACAATCCAATAGTTAATACAACAAATATGTCATTCCAGGCTGAAAATATAACTGGTAATAAATGTATTACATAATGGTTCAAATAGTAGCTAATTCCGCTAACTACAGAAAAGGTTAAACAGTAGTAAATTACGTTTTGTACAAATTTCTCAAATTCCTTTTTGATAAAATGTTTAATTTACTGAAACTCAATATGAAAGTTTGGCTACTCAGCACAATTCAATTTAACGCCACGTCACACTTGGCACAACCAGGCCTCCATACAGCGCGAATAGCCCCTCCGCTTCCAGTCCCGGACTCACAGGTCTCTCACTGAACAACGATACTGGGTATAACGCCAACTACACTAATGACAACACTAGGCCCACAAAATAATTGCCAAGTCCACCACGTGGAACACCCATGTACGTACAGCGCGGTCTCACGTGTTCTGATTCCCACGCCGAACACCTACTGAAACGCTTAGAGTACTGCCTGATATGGCCCAGATAGCTTCTTAAATCCCCTCTGCACTGAAATAGCAATAACTTAACCTAAAACCTATACACAAAGTGACTTGGGTAACAACAAATTTGAAAACACAATACACGAGAAAATTAACCCGAAACCTCGCAAATATTTTCACACAAAAATAGCTTACCGGCTGGAGAAAACCTATGCCCACACAGTAAAATGTTTATCTCTCTGGCTACCCATTACCCAGACTAACTTCTGGAATTCGCCAAGAAAAGACCCCTGCTGGACAGCATGAAAACGTGGCCGCACGCTTGACAAACAGCCGCTACTCTGACTGACCAAACCGGTATGCTAAAAATAGCCTTATCAACCAACACTCACACTACGGAAACACCTTACAAGCATAAACAACTATTTACAGACAACACCACAAAAACTAACTAAAATGAAAATTAACTTCATCATATTATGACTCAACACTATACCAAGGTTAAAAATTTTTCTCTTGACAAACATATTTATCCATATGATATAATTTTGTAAACAAATGTTTGCAACTCATGTATTCATTCCAGAATATGCTTGTTTAAGTTTTGGGGTGCTCTAATCCAACATACAGGGTTCGAAATTAACTCATGTCTGTAAGTCCGAGACTAGTAGAAAACATGTCGGACTAGTGAACTCTCTATAGCACTAGTCCGTACGGACTAGTGAAAATCCGGAAATCAATTTTGAATTGGTAAAGATTTTAGCAAGATTTGTCTGAGTCTCTTAGATGTTTGAACTTATGGTTGATTACCTGCATGGTCAGGTGTTTGCCTGACTATGACAGTCTGATCTTCCAAACACATGGAGTGCGTTTGAGACCGCCGTTCTTCGAACGTGCACACATTGTCAAATTCCTGCCGATTCCGAACGCCGAGTACACATCAAGAGAACATGTTCTAGGTGCAAGAATTGCAAGTAGTGTGGTCTGAGAACATGTACGTTTGTGCGCACTTGTTCTCGTCATTCGCGACTCTAACACAGTAGTTCATAACACTATAGCTCATGACTTGGTCAATCGAGTGAATTTTATTGACTTTCTTGATAAAATTTCGAACTCCTGTGACTCTAAGGTCTGAACACCAAAACAACAGGAACGTCGATCTCGAACGCACTTATGGACGTTTATCAAAGGATTAACTCGGAGGTTAATATTGTATGCTTTTGAAGATCTTGAATACGAAATAAAATATGGTGGTCTCTTTTTCTTCTGTAGGTGTCAGAAATCGAATTGTTTGCAACTGTGATGTGTTTAGTTTGATTAAAATGAAGATCATTTTTTGATATACTGGACGGACTAGTGAAATGTTTTGCGGACTAGTGAACATCAATAGTGACTAGTCCGTACGGACTAGTGCTTGAAAAAGTTAATTTCGAACCCTGAACATACCTCTAACTCTAACCCCTGCTTTTATATTGTGACATGTGCGGGGTTAGAGTCAGAGGTATCACAGATTTGGAGTGCTCAGAATATGTATTATGGGCACTTATGAATAAAATTGGGGGAGGGGGGGGGGGGGTAAATACTACATGAACTTGGTTGCCCCTGAAAATTTTTTTGGAAAGTTTGTGCATGGGGCATTTCCGTTTTGGGACAAAGCGACTTAGTAACCATTCAACATAAACAATATTTATAGTATTCTAGCCTGTGTATTGTTGAACTTTTGCATATTTTGTTTAAAGAATGACAGACAAAAGACTAATAAGGATTTGTAACAAATTCTTTTATCTTCATTCAAAAGTGGTAAAGTGGTTAGACAGTATCTTTCAAGAGTCATGAAATAAGGGACTCCTTACATAGTCCGAGATAACATACATACATACATGATGTTTAACATTTCATCGTGTTGTGGTAGTTTGGGTTTTACTTTTACTTCTGGATTTCGATCACGATGTAAATTATTCACCCGTTGTATTTGACCACGCCCACTTTATCTTTTAGCCAATCACTTTAATGACAGTTTCTACTTTCTATTGTCTAATTTGCTATATAAAGCCATGCAGCTTATTATTCGTCGAAGCAAGACAGCTGGCCTTGCTAGCTACTCTTCTCCTTCCATTATTCCTGTTTTGGAATTACGTTTTGTACGTCTACTTTGCCCCTTTTTACTTACTAAATTATTATATTACCTTTGGGTTGGGAGATTTCTTGATAGTTTCTAGGCTAAGTTCTAGGCTTTAGGAGTGTGTATTTGTCACATTCATACTGGTAATAAATTCGTAAAGTGTTATTTATCTTATTTTCATTTCTATTTGAATCTATTTCAAGTTTAAAATCATAGTGTAGTTGGGTCGTTTCGGAGTCGCTACTATCAAAATAAATTAAAAACAAACACAACGCGAAGTACAGACTATACGAACGCCAGACCTGCTACAGTGTAAAAACATTGCATTTTGTTAATTATCTACAGCCACCTGCCAAAAGTTTATAGACAAAATGGCGGATCTAAATTCCAACTTCACGGAAGTGGCTTGTTTTTTCTTTTGTAAATTCTATATATAGATAACGGGGATTCCGTATGCATACCACATATAAGTACAGGGTCTTGAGACGTCATATGTGACATCATGTGTTGGTATTTATTTGATGATCGTCTGATACAAGCTTCTGAATGTAGCTATGGGAAAGTCTAAGAATTTATCGCCAGCTGTGAAACAAATTGTCGTAGACAGTTACAGACAAATGGGAAATTATTCTGAAACTGCTAGGGTATTGAAAATGGACCGGAAAACTGTGTATGCTGTTGTAAAACGGTGTGAAATTCAAGGAAGTGCGGGAAATGCTAAAAAATCGGGACGCCCCAGAAAAATGGACGTTAGAGGCGAGCGTCAACTATTGCGGCTTGTAAAATTTAACCGTACCACTCCATTAAAAGACATAACAGGACAATTTAATCAAGGTAGGCAAGTTCCCGTGTCTGAAAGATCAATTCATCGTTATTTGTCAAAAACTAAGTACCATCGACGTGTATGCAGGAAGAAAATTCGGATTCGCGAACAAAATAGGAAAAACCGTGTGGCATGGGCAAGAGGTAAACGACGGTGGACTGTTGACTATAACTGGTCAAAAGTGATCTTCTCTGATGAATGTAAAGTTGTTTTGGGACAAAACAATCGAGTTTATATTTGGAGAAAGGCAGGAGAAGAATGGTTACCAGCGTGCATCAGCCCCGGCGCACCACCGAAACCTGCTATGAGTTTAATGTTGTGGGGATGCATTACCTGGAATGGAGTTGGCACACTAACGGTGGTTAATGGCAACATTAATGCAAATAAATATATTGATATCCTTGAAGAACAATTGTGGCCAGTTGTAATGAAAAATTTTCCTACTAACGATTACATATTTCAAGATGACAATGCCCCGGTTCACCGTGCCCGAATTGTACAAGAATATAAACAAATAAACATAATTCCAGGTATGTTTTGGCCAGCACAGTCACCTGATGCAAATATAATTGAAAACATTTATTTTCTGTTGAAAAATAAACTTAAACGCAGACTTTCTAATATAAACAATGTCACTGACTTGGAGAGAAATATAAATGACATCTGGATTAACATACCCGTTACTTACATACGAAACCTCTATCGATCCCTACCTATCAGAATGTTGAAAATGATCAGATCAAAGGGATATATAACAAAATACTGAGGTAAGATTTATTCTCTTTGTAATTTCATAGCCACTGAAAATCTGTATTACGTTGACGTTTAGACATTGACGTCCGCCATTTGTCTATAAACTTTTGGCAGTTGGCTGTAAATAAATTGCACATTAAATATCAAAATCGGGAAAAAGCCTGGAAAACGTCAGATATTTCGGACTACTCCTTATAATGCGAATGAATTTTGTCATTGAGTGAATGAAGACCGAGCATATAAACAAGGTCTCATGTCACGCAAAAAAGATCTCCCCTTTCAGTGAACCTAGGACAGCAGAGAATAAATCTAAATTTGCACTCTCCTAATAGCATTGGTGGAGTCCATGAATGAAAATTTCACGAGGGAATTTTAATAAACAAATACAACTCTCCCACTAAAAACAAACTTTTAAAAAAATAGTAAAATTACAAGTATTTATAATGTAAAAGCTAAATCATGGGGAATTTGAGAATGTCATTAGAAAGCTTATGAACACAGTATCGACATTAAATAAAAATCAGTGTGTGTGTACGCAAAATACTGACATTTTAATACCACCCTCTCTGTCTGTGTGGATTTTAGATAAGTAAAACGTTCTAACCTTTTTAGCAACGTCCAATTCCATCACACATTAAAGTGTCACCATTAACTTTTCCTTACTAGTTACAATATCACTGGGGACAGTTTATAAATATATCTGCACTGTATCTTTATGTGTTTATCAATCCATTGCAAATATGACCGTCAGAATTTTCTCGTAGTCGAAACATGGTAAACGATTCAGACAACAATATATCCTTCGTTAGTATTGACTAATGCTCCAAATGCGTAATCGAGGGCAGTTCATGTGCTCGTAGCTGTACAATGAATATACATGTCTACATACGGTGATAAAATGTACACATCACAATTTGATTTCGCCATTCTCTGGCCTTCCCACAATGCCTCTCGTGAATGTTTACATCCAGGAGGCCCCGTAAAGATTTGCTCTGCACTGATAACATACATACATACATGATGTTTAACAGTTCATCGTGTAAAAACATTGCAGTTTGTTAATTATTTAAATAAATTAAAAAAGAGAAGTCGAATCAAAACAATGTATCTAAATCAACTAGATCTAAGCACTACACAAGCATGAGGCCCCGAAACAGCTTGGCGGGCTTGTACAGACAACTTGTTCCTGTACGATTCTCACACATTTCTTTTATGAAATAGAAATAAATATAGCACAAAGCTTGTTTCTTATCATACCAAATGACAAGATTTAATATCCTAAAGATTATTTCATTCAAACTTTTTCAATATATGTCAACATTTTTAAGTACTAAAAAAACACGTTTATGAGCTGCTGACCCCTAAATATAGGGGCCAGCCCCTTTTTCTTGATTTCATTCGAAAGCTCTTGTAATTACACACAACTTTTGTTCTATATGTCTTACCAAATTAATACCAGCTTAAAAGATATTACACAAAAAGCAACAAAATTCTATGGGAAAAAAATTCTCAAAATTTGCCATCACATAGCTTCTGAA
Organism: Ostrea edulis; assembly: GCF_947568905.1. Classification (NCBI taxonomy): domain Eukaryota; kingdom Metazoa; phylum Mollusca; class Bivalvia; order Ostreida; family Ostreidae; genus Ostrea; species Ostrea edulis. The sequence continues at coordinate 4,458,864 of NC_079170.1, read as the reverse complement.
GTTAAAAAGTTTAGCCAATAATTTTAACTTCCTGCACAACTACAATACCTTACCTACATTTTCTCCAATTTTCTTGCTGATATCATTTGTAGTTCCTGAGATTTCTGCTGGACAAAAGACCCCCCCGAAATTCAATTAAAGGGCAATAACTCGTAAACGGAGGTACATATCAAAAATTTGAAAAAAAAAAAAACAAACTTTTTTAGGTCTTAATGCAATGTATCTACACTGAAAGTTTCATAATAATCAGATAAAGGGTTTCCGAGAAATCGCCTGAACAAAAAAAGCGGGGGAAAAATAATAATAATAAGAAACAGAGTAAAAACAATATGTTCCCAAACTTTGTTTGGGGAACATAATAATAATAATAAGAAACAGAGTAAAAACAATATGTTCCCAAACTTTGTTTGGGGAACATAATAATAATAATAATAAGAAACAGAGTAAAAACAATATGTTCCCAAACTTTGTTTGGGGAACATAAAAATGTATTTACAATGTAGTGGAAACTTACAAGAGTGACATCGGTGTTCATATTTGAATTCAATTAGAATTTTTTTTTAAATTAAATGTTTGGGTTTGGACATAAAAAATTCAATTGTAAAGTACTAAAAGTTTCTCAATTAGTTGCATGAAACTCCAAGTTTAATAATTCCTTCTTGATATTGTGATATACCGGCACGTAGCATTGTTTTTTAAAGTAGGGGAAGGGTCAGCCGGGGTTCACTTCGCACTTACATTAAACATTTTGAGAAGCAATAAAGTACTTCTGTCCAAATCTCATTATCTTACAAATCGTAGGGGGGGGGGGGGGGGGGGGGGGGGGGCAAAGATTAGTTCACTACACGTATTCTTCAATTCAGCACTTCTCGTGGGGATCCGGGTTGGAATAGGTGCTCAGTAGCCCTTGCTTGTCATAATGGGGCAGTCCTTCGGATGACACCGCAAAATCCGAGGTCTCGTGTCACTGCAGGTGTGGCAAGCGCCGAACATAGGCCTAAATTTTGCAGCCCTTCACCAACAATGGTGACGCCTCCATATTCAGTGACATATTCTCGAGAGGGACGTTAAACAATATGATTGCGCCCATGGCAAAAGGGCCCTTATGACAATTTTACCCATTTTCACATTTTAACAGATTCTGATAGATAATAGGTAGATGATTCAAAATATGTAATTGTATAGCCCTCCTTCACTTCTAAGACGTATTTTTCTGCGTTTGAAGCACTTAATAATAAATTTCACCACTTTCATATGATACTCACGACTTTAAGGAAAATTAGCACTGCATGAAAATTTGCATTTAATTCAAAATTATATTCCAGTTATTACCCAATTAAATGTCAAATTTAAACGTATAATACAGATTTAATACAACATTATACTTGATATTTAATTGGAATTTCCTTAGGGATAACATTTTTTGTAAACTCCGAAATTTAATGAAAATTATACTTCAATTTTATGTCAATTATATATCACATAAACAATCGTTTTATACTTCGTTTACGATTTTATGTGAAATTTCACGTATAATCCACTCATTTTATTTAAGTTTTTCATGACGATTAATCTGGTTATACTCCAAGTTTACGATTTTATGTGGAATTTCACGTATAATCCACTCATTTTATTTCAGTTTTTCATGACGATTAATCTGGTTATACTCCAAGTTTACGATTTTATGTGAAATTTCACGTATAATCCACTCATTTTATTTCAGTTTTTCATGACAATTAATCTGGTTATACTCCAAGTTTACGATTTTATGTGAAATTTCACGTATAATCCACTCATTTTATTTCAGTTTTTCATGACAATTAATCTGGTTATACTCCAAGTTTACGATTTTATGTGAAATTTCACGTATAATCCACTCATTTTATTTCAGTTTTTCATGACAATTAATCTGGTTATACTCCAAGTTTACGATTTTATGTGAAATTTCACGTATAATCCACTCATTTTATTTCAGTTTTCCATGACGATTAATCTGGTTATACTCCAAGTTTACGATTTTATGTGAAATTTCACGTATAATCCACTCATTTTATTTCAGTTTTTCATGACAATTAATCTGGTTATACTCCCAAGTTTACAATTTTATGTGGAATTTCACGTATAATCCACTCATTTTATTTCATTTATACGAGGTGCTAAGGTAGCATTACATGTAATTTTACGTGAAGATCCAAATCTAGTCCATAGCATGCAATAGCAATACATCTCAACCGAAATACACGGGGTTTCACATTCATTTGTATATAAACCTAAAAATTGCTTTACAATTCAATGTACCTTCAGTTGGAAAACAACACAACAAATCTTAAAACACAATTGATATTTATGGTAGCCATATGACATGTAGCATTTTTATTTACAAAGTAACACATCCACACATATAAACAGTCATACACACACACACATATATAAACATGTATATCCAAATTGTTTTTTTTTTTTTTAAATCAGTGTCCGGTATAAAATATTAAAAGAAATAAAATAAACAGTACACAAAGTTAAAATTTTAACGCAAGCGCTTTCATTTCATAATCTTCAGGCGTTATATTTTAAAATAGTTTTGAAAAATTTCAAATTTTCAATGAAGAAATAAAAAGTTTTACAAAACCTTTTGACACTAAAATGGCAGCTATTATTGCTTCAATGAGCAAACACCCATTCATGCCCCGGTTCAATCTGGGCCGGTTTCTGCCTTGCTGAGGGAATGTCACCTTTAATTCGCTTCATCATTTGTCTGCGCGAACGCTTAGACATAGACCTGTCATATTTGCAATCAAGATCATCCAATATTTTCACATATTCCTCTTATCTCCAACGAAGAGGTTTGGTTTTTAAAAAACTTCCATCGTTGGTGTTGTGCTCATCCTCTGATGACATATATGACAGCACCAGAGCATCACCGACACGTCTCTTCTTTGCCTCATCCCACCCAGTTTTTTTTTCCACCATGGACTTTCTCCACTGCAATTTCTGCAAACATAATTAGGAATATCTAAACAACATAATCAGGAATATCTGAACAACATAATCAGGATTATATATAAACAACATTGCCTTTTCATTTCTTAAGGTAGCTCACTACACTAAAGCTTATACTCTTTATGACACTACGTTGAAATAATTGTTTTGAAAATCATATTTTTATCCAAATTTGCATATTTTCTGCCTTTTTGGTATATATACTTATTATATATCATCATATCTTTTATGATTAAATCAATTCGTACTGATTTAAGAAAACATTTATGGGTGTAATGAGCCACCTTAAACATGCATATCATTAAAGATTCTTGAAAATTCACAAGACTACTACTATGTAAATTCGTACCCTCTTCCTCCTGCTGTAGTGGAGCATTTTGGTTTTGTGCTGCTCCACTTTGCCTGTTTTTTCTTTATGTTCTCTCTGTGCCATTGATTCGAAATATCTGGCAATTGCAGCTACAAGAATAGAACATATACATTTATGTGTCTATATATCTATCTTAAAGGATTTATATACCAAAAACATTCTTGCTCCAATGGTGTCAGATCTATCAAGAGAATGTGAGGTCAATATAAAGCACAAGAAGGATCAATGACACAATATTGATTGAGTTTTGGTCATTCTTGTACTTTATATTGCACACACATTACTCAACATATTGCTCATTCAGAGTTTTAAATTTCTTTTTTCTTTCTTTTAAAGTTGCAGTTGTTCTTGTTTACTTTTTAACAATCATCCTTCAGACTGAAAAAGTGAAGATAACAAATGGTGATCCATCTCATAATAAGTCATTAAATTGTTTTAATTAAAAACAGGTCATGTACGTACAGAGCATCCCAGTTGATTTAAGTTAGGAAGGCAGTATGCTAATGCATTCAGTAAATTAAATATAACTTACTTTGTAATAATCCTTCCTGGACTTCAGGATAGAGCCCTTTTACAAACTGCTTTATAGACTGTGTGGTGGCCTTGTTCACTTCAGAAGATGCTCTAAAATTGGAAAAACTAGATGAATCTTGCAATGTCTCAAAGGTATAATTTCAAGCTTATTAAACAAAGTTTTTGAAATAAAAAAAATTCACTGGTCAAGTGGACCGCTGAGTTGATGGAATTTTCAGGTCTTAACAAACATTTACCAGTCAGTATGTGTTTGTTACTTGAATGAAAAACAACAAACAAACGAAATGAAACTTCAAAACACATTAATGTGTAAAGAGAATTCCGAACGCAAAATGTGAAATTCAGATTCCTCCCGCGCACCCCCCACCCCCCACCCCCCCCCACTAAGATACGTAAGCGCATTTCCAATTTTTTATTTTATTGAAAAATCGATAACATTGGCAACCTCTGAATGGATGCGCGCTGGCCTGAGAACCATAAATACAATTTTATTTGGTCTTACATGTAAAATAGTACAAGTTTTCTCAATAATCTTATATTTAAAGTCCTTCCTCGTGTGACGTCATAGACTTTTCCAACATCTACATCAAATTGAACTCTGTGCATGATAGAAATATATTGTTTATAGAAATTTTATATTTTCCATAAAATCAATTATCTACAATAGAAAATGTTATAAAGGGCAATAACTCCTATGCTGATATTTTGCCTACTGCATATCTATATTTATATGACCCCCCCCCCCCCCCCCCCCGATATCCACAATCAATTGATACATATTTATAAAGGCTAAGCAGCAGTGTTTTGAAATGGTTAACATTAAAAAATTGTCATTTTATCAAGTTTTATTTTCATTATTCTGTTTAAAGAAAATGTGCCATTTTCCGATGTTGACATGTACCTCCATTTCTGTCTGACATCTTTAAAAGATGACAACAAACGCATTTTCTTTTGGTTATTTATCAAACTAAACTATATCTTAGTGGAATTTAATAGCTTTTTCATTTCAAACCATTATATGCTTATAAGTCACAAGAGGGTGGAGCTCTACAAGTACCTGAATTGGAAAATTAATCAAATTGAATTAAAATTACATACTTTAGTTTATTGTCTTCAAGCTTAGTTTGCCATCTGACAGCACCATCCTCGTCCACAAGCTGTTTGTATGCATCATGAACAGCTGTCTACATAATAAAGAATATTATATTATACAGTGAGGAATAGTTTGGTGTTTCTGAATCATGAGACAAAACAACAAATTGTTTAGCATATTGAAGATGCTGATAAATCAGTCAATAATGAGGATATAAATTGCTTCCTGGTAGATTACTAGCACAGTAATCTGAGGATTTTGAGTTGAATTTCCAAGTTGAGATTTCACCTTTCTGCACCATTTGACCTAATTCTGTGATATCATTCAAGTCCTACCAAAACTCAGTTTTCAAGGGGGTAATAAGGAAATAATGCATGGAAAAAGAACAACTTTGAAGTAGCTGATAATGAATTTACCCTTTTCTGATGGCTAAATTATCATGGAATTACAAAAATTCATAATTAACACAGTTATTGTATGAATTCATAATACATACTCTAATTTTTGCAGGAACATAAAGTTTCTGTTGTTCATCTCTCCTAGTTCCTGTTTTATTGACTGCAAGTTCTTCCCTCATCGATTTTAAGTCATCTTGAAGTTTGTCCATTTTCTTATCCAGTTTGATTAAATACTGCATAATAGCCTATAATAATAATAAAAAAGAATTCAAAGAATATGCACATTATTGTACGGATAGAATTTCCTCATTCACTATATAAAACCTTTCTATGGACTTTGTCCTTGAAATATTTGTAAACAAACAAGGTTCAGTCTCATTTTGTACTAGGCATTGCAATTGGTGTACTTTTATTCTGAAAACAAAGTCTGTTAAGTCATCCTGAACAACAAGTCTAAAGGACAGTTCATTTACCAGATGAAGGTAATTACAGTTCACTATTAATATGCAACAGAATGGGAGAAATGCAACAGACCAGGCCGGTATTTAAACCTAGACCCTCTGTATCTCTAGTCAGGTGCTCTACCAATTGGGGTATCTAGCCATCAGCAATCGAATCCCGGTCTGACCACCTCACATAATAACATATATTGTTATGATTTCAGTTAAATAAAATGTTGGTTCCCCTTGTATTACATGCATGTTATTATTTATCAAAATCTTGTTCAAAAGGATGTTTGTAATTAAGAAGTGACAGAGGGAGCAAATCAACCTTCTGATTTAATTTACCTAGAGTATCACTTACTCTCATTGACTGAGAGTTCTGCGCTAATCAAATGTTTCCTAAAATTCCTAACAATTAAATGAATTGAATAATATTAACAGAATATTTAGTTTTTCACAATCTGGATGGGGAAAAAGTGGATTATTTTCTAATTCATATTTCAACATACCTCTTCACCTGGGGAGAGTTTTGATTTTTGTCCAGTCTGGTATGATGTATCCATCTCAAAGGACGACATTCTTGGAAGCTGGAGGATATAATTAAATATGAATCACTTAGTATGCAATGCATATTAAAAATCCTGAATTTTGCAAATCCAGGCTAAGGAGGGGGGATACATCTCCCTCCAATAGAAACCTAGCAACATAAAGGCAAAAGTATTTAAGGTAGCTCCAAAAAGTTAATATTTTCTATAATTTATCAATAAATTATCTATTTCTAAAAAAAAGTGTTGTCAGGGCCAATAACTCCTGTGTTAATATCTATTGACTTCCCTGATCCACAATGTATTTATATCAATTTAATGAAGATTATTTGAATTCAATGTCAAATAATCCAGCTTAATTGACCGAAGTTCTTTTGCTTATATTACTTTTGTGTTATCACCTTGGTGGCTTTACCGTGGTACGACGTATTCGTATAACGCACACCAAGTACGACTTAACCAAACGGACCAATACTTGCCTCTTCCGTTTCCGTTTACAAGCAGACAAGTCACGAATTTTCGCTAGACGAAGTGTAATCTATATTATCGACTACTTCTTCATCCTTATTTGCCATCATCATGCCACCCGTGCGAACCAGGGTGACAAGACTTTCAGAAGCGGAAAGAAACCGTCAATTCGTGTCCCCAGCCCGGGGACGTGGGAGAAGACGTAGGCCAAACAGCGTGGCCACCGACTCCTCGAGGCCCATACCTACGGCATCCGCTGTTGTAAATGCAGCGGGGGGAACCACACAATCAGAGACTGACGACACTCATGCCATTCAGGACTTGCAGGCTAATCCGTCAGGTGAGTTTGACGTAAACCATCAATGTCTTATTCCCCCCATTGACATTTTCCCGCCGGCTGTCGACTTGGCGGGACCCAATTTCTCAGTCGCGGAGTATCAACCCTCGGTAATCAATAGCTATTTCGATCCTGTCAGCTTTCATGTCCCGGAAAAACTCAAAAATCAAATTTGGGAGGGAAAATTTATCGACATTTCCTTACTGCTTAGGTCAGCGCGGGAACTGGACGGCCATCTTGAAACTCAGGGACAAATCGAAATCCGAAATGGTGTCATGTGCCTCGTCAAGCCTAAACATAATTCCTTTCTGTCAATTGAAAAATGGTCATCGGCTTTCATTATTTTCACCAGTATCATGCTAGAAAAATACAGAACCAGAGCCCAAGAGTTACTTAAATATATGTGAGATATCAGACTGGCCGCGTCCAGGTCATCGGGGTGGTTCCGCTATGAAGAGCAGTTTCGCTTGAGAAAACAAGCTGACCCACAGTCTTCGTGGGGAATCATTAACTCCGAGCTATGGCTCTTGTATATCACAAACGGTACTCATCCTTCACAACCCTCGGGAAAAAACTCCGCGGCCCCGAACATGCATCGCGAGTCTCCCGGCAATTATCCCCAATATAAAACACAGGTCAACACCTTATTTTGCAAGTTGTTTAACGCTGGTATAAATTGTAAGTTTGCACCAAATTGTAGGTTCAGCCACAGATGCAAAGGGTGTGGTGGAGATCATCCAGCATCAAAGTGCCGGGCAACAAAATAATTACCAATCGTTGTATACACTTGGGAAAACCCCCATCAATGTCGACCAACTTGCCCATTACCTACACAATTATCGTGATCAACCTTTTCTCATTAGAGGCTTTCAATCTGGTTTTAGTTTACATTATCAAGGGCCAAGGCGCCCAAGGGATTCCAATAATCTAAAAAGCATAGTACTAAATCCTCAACTAGCTCAACAAAAAATTCAGAAAGAAGTACTGCTCCAGCGAGTCGGGGGGCCTTTCGATTCACCCCCCTTCCACTCGCTACAAGTTTCACCTTTAGGCTTAGTACCTAAAAAGGATGGGGATTTTCGGTTAATACACCACCTATCCTTCCCCGAGTATGACTCTATTAATGATTTCATTGACCCAGCAGTTTGTTCTGTTCATTATGCATCCATTGACGATGCTGCTGCCATCATATCCTTCTTGGGCCCTGGAACCTACTTGGCCAAATCCGACATTAAATCGGCATTTCGTCTAATACCTGTTGCTCCCTCAGATTTCGAACTTTTAGGTTTCAAGTTTCAGAACAAATACTATTACGATAAAATGCTACCATTTGGGGCATCAGTCAGCTGTGCAACCTGGGAAAGATTTGCTTCGGCATTACATTGGATAGTCCAAAATAGGACACGCAATCCATCCATTTTACACTATCTTGATGACTTCCTGTTCATGGGCTCCGCAAATTCAAACAAGTGTCAGGCTACTCTCTCAGAATTCAAACACATTTGCCAAGATATAGGTGTACCCATTGCTCTCGAAAAAACTACAAACCCAACTACAATCCTTATTTTCTTAGGTATAGAGCTAGACACAGTGAATATGATCATGCGACTCCCACAGGACAAGCTACTTTTGCTCAAACAGCGCATTCATGTCTTCCTTCACAGTAAAAAAGCTACTCTTAAATCTTTTCAGTCACTCATTGGGCTGCTAAATTTTGCATGTAAAACGGTAGCACCAGGGAGAGCCTTCTGCAGACGTTTAATTGATGCTACTATGGGCACTACCAAAACACACCATAAGATCAGAATCAATTCTTCCATCAAGGAAGACCTTAGAGTATGGGAACAATTCCTAGCAAACTTCAACGGCATTTCGGTCATTTCCTCTCCGACATTGACATCGGATTCGTACTTGCAATTATACACAGATAGCGCTGGGGGAACAAAAGGGGGGTTTGGCATTTACTTTGCAGGTAGCTGGGCTCATGCAAGCTGGCCGCACAGCTGGAGTCTTTCGGACATAGTTAGGGACATGACATTCCTTGAGCTTTTCCCGGTATATGTAGCAATCGTGCTATGGTCGCCACAATTGGCTAACAAACGTATTCTTTTCCACATAGATAATTCTGCTGTAGTCCAGGTTATCAATTCCGCTACTTCAAAATCTCACAGGGTCATGAAAATTGTTCGAAAATTGGTTCTCATCACACTACAACACAATATTACAATCCAGGCGCAATACATACCCTCCAAACGCAACGTTATAGCAGATAGTATTTCTCGTTCGCAGTGGAGAAGATTTCGACATCTCGCCCCCCACGCCGACCAGTGGCCAACCCAGCTACCCAACCAAATATGGGATATCTAAAGGTAGAATCACAACGCCTCATCAACAACGCCCTGTCTGATAACTCCAACAAAGCTTACAATTCGGCACTGAAGAAATTCCATGCATTTGCCCAGATTTTTGGCATTGCCATTTCCTGGCCGTTACCCTTAGATATAATTTTAAACTTTATCGCATATTTGTCGTTACAACATATGTCCCCAAATACAGTTCAGTTATACATACGCGCATTGGCATATTTTCATAAAGTAAGGCAGGTATCAGATCCAACTGCCTCCTTCTTAGTCGCAAAAGCTCTACAAGGGTTGGCACGTGGCAACACAGCCCCAGATACTCGGTACCCGATTACCCTACCCATTCTAGAAAAATTGCTAGCGTATCTACCTTTTGTGTGCACATCCTCTTTCGAATCTACACTCTTTGCTAGCGCCTTCTCACTGGCCTATTTTGGTTTACTCCGAGTAGGCGAATTCACTCTGGCAAACTCCTGCAATAGCCGATATTCTCATTGCATTCAATTTCAACATGTTACTCTGGGGGAGGAAAGCAAACATGTCACATTCACTATACCTCATTCCAAAACCGACCAAACGGGCAAAAAAACCCACTATATTCATTCGGAGTCAGCCCCACTCGATCGCATGCCCAGTCCACAGTATGCGCAATTTCCTAGCAATAAGGCCACACACCTCAGACACTCACTGTCTGTTCATCCACAGTAATGCTATGCCTTTGACTAGATTCCAATTTAATGCAGTACTGCAGAAAGCAATTCAGGCTATCAGTACACCAGGTCATTTTGGTACCCATATTTTCGAATCGGTCGGGCCACTGATTTGGCTCTACAGGGTTTTTCCGACCAGCAAATACAATCATTTGGGAGATGGAAGTCTTTAGCCTTTCAGAAATACATCCGCATGTAATGCGACTTCGCAGCCCTCGGACCACTACAGGACACACAATTTAAGTAATGACACCCCTACCATCAATACATAACAAATAAGTAACCAAACCAAAGATATTTCAGATTGTTCAATATGGATCCTCGGGTCTTCAATCCCATTTTGGGCAGGTCAGTCGACATCAAACCGCACAGGCGGAAAAAACCTTGACTTACCAGCCCACATTCATTGGCATGGAAGACGGGGGATGCAGTGGCAACAATTGGACCCCTTGGTGATGGACCTCCTGAGGAAGTATCCTGCACCTAGATTCATGGTGATACATCTAGGTTCAAACGACTTGGTCACCCCAGGCCTAACTGGCAAAAAGTTGGTAGAGGAAATAAAGTGTTCATTTCTCAGATATAATGCCCTAATCCCACAAACTACATTAGTATGGTCCTCCATCTTGCCCCGCCTATACTGGCATGGGGTTCCTGGCAAACTAGGTGGTAAGATTAACAAAAAACGTGTAAAGGTTAACAAAAGAATTCTTAAGTTCGTGTTAGATTTGGGGGGTTGGTCATTAACCATCACAACATCTCAGCAAGAAACGTGTGCTTATTTAGATTTGATGGAACACACCTTTCGGATATGGGCAACGACATTTTCCTAAACAACATCAGGGCAGCTTTTCACATATTCATCAATCAACTAGGCAATTGTTACCCTCAACCTGTTTAACTGGGTCTGGCATTTTAGGGGGGGGGGTAGTGGTTTTTCATGGTTATTGGAGGTACATCATATCGATGTCTGTGGCAGGTCTGGGGGATATAATACAAGAATGTGTCCGTCCGATCTGGCCTGTTGTTCCCTGCCCATCTGTCATACAAAGACAGAGGGACTAATGTGGCTCATATGAGCAAGTACTGGCTCATATGAAGTAGAAAGCTGTGTATAGTGGCTCACGTGAAAAAGTTTTGATTCAAGTTAATTGGGGCACCCAGGACTGCAGTCTTGGTGTCCTCTCCACCTCCTTAACTGGGAGGGGAGACCCCAGTTCCGGAATACCAGGGGGAGGTACTGGTATGACTCACCGGGGGCTATTTGGTGGAACAGGGTAAAGCAGATCGGGCGGGCCCGTTTTCGGTCCCTTGATATCGCAGTCTGGGACGTCGGCTCTCGTGCTCACACGAGGCCACCGGTTTGCCCTAATACCTATGGTCGGTACTCCGGATATCCCTTTAGACCTGCAATTTTTTACTTTGTACATGTACATGTAACATGCGGCCGTAGCTGCCAATTCACCCTGTGTGCACTATGTCCATTTTAGTTCAATCGTTTCATGTTATGAAATATGTCTGGTTATTCTAATAAATATAGAAAAGCTCAGTATGTGTTCTCTATCAGCTAAAAGGCCAAAGGGGCCAAGAGAGTGGGCACCCAATATGGTTAGTTAGGGACTACCACCGGAGTGTTCAATTAAGTATATTTATAAAGAAGGTTTTTCTAAACTATTGACAGTATAATTTTGTCATTTATACAGTTTTCATGTATTTTTATGATGCTGTTTAATAAAAATGTAATATTTTCTGGTTTTGATATGTATACATGTACATGTAATTAAACAGTTAACTGAATGCACCATATATTAGTGGAAATTAATACAATTTTTCCAGAGAAGGGTGGAGCTACCTTAAACAGTTAAAGGTAATATTGATGCCAAATTATAAAATTGTGTAGGTACATTGTATGTACAATAACGTTGAATATTTTCATTCTAATTCTTTAAAAACTTAGGAGGATTATTACCCGTTACTGGACCACTCTTCCCACTATACTATTTTTAGGGGCCGACTTTAACATTATGTAAGATTATTGGTCTGGCGCTTCTCTTCATGCCCCCCCCTCCCCTCCCCCCCATTGAGCGGGAGGAAATATGGATAAACATTACATAGATCTAAGTACATGTATTTACCGAACTGCTAGGTCTGTGTCTGGTGGAGGTTTTTGGTGTTGAGGTGAAAACACAAGATGAGGATTTCTTCTTGGAGTGTTTGTTCTTTATATTGGATGTCTGGAGCTCTTCGAGGTACTTGGTACGTCTGAATCATTCAGGGAAGAGTCGTCACTGTACTCTTCATCTGGATGGTAACTTTCCTCCGAGTCAACTAGGGAGGCATTTTCATAATCGGAAAACATCGTGGTAATACTTTGAGATTCTGAGAGCTCTGGCAGCGCGGGATGAAAAGAATCGTATAGTCCGCCAATTTTATAATGTGATGATATTTTCGCATCTGTACTTGGCTTATATCAAGTCATTAAAAATGTAATTTTAAATACAAAGATGCCGAAATATTAAACTGTATATATATATTAATATATATCTATTTATTTCCCTTTTGATTATTTTGTTTTAAATGATTTACGAAAATGTTTAGCATCACATTTCATTCAATCAGCAGCAGCAATTTTGGCGGCTGTAACATTACACCTCTCGCCACACTGAATGGTAGACCTACACACGTGTGAATAAAGAAGTTAGAAGATAGTTTGATTATTAGAATAACAGGTAAGCCTATCGAACATTGTTTTAAAATTTACATGATGTCATTTTTACTATATCTTTAGTTAATATACTAGGCCTAAACACTAGATGCATGTGCAATCGTCTGACTATGCGCACAGCAGGGGTGGATCTATTTAGAGGAGTTGCTACCTTCAAACATTGTGAACAAAAGATCCTAATTTTGATTGTTGTCGTTTTGGGGGTCTTCAACCCCAACCCCCGCCGATGGGGACGCGAAAAGATAAACATTTTGTTGACCCCCCCCCCTTCGAAAATTTCTGGATCCGCCGTTGCGCAAGTTATGTACTGCAAGGAGCACAGGAATTCGAAATCTTATCGATAAAGTCAATATAAAACATAACGCATAGCCCATGGCTTGGTCAATCGAGTGAATCTTATTTAATTTATTGATAAAATTTCGAATTTCTATGGTAGGAGATACATTATCTATCAAGACTACCATATTTGAAGAAATGTATGAAACAAACGCACATGTGTTTAGTTTAAGTTACCTGTAGTTTTTTGCATAATTCAAATTACTGATAAAAAAACACACCGGGTTACATATGTCTAATTAGAGTCTCTTTATAAATAATAATAATGAAAATCATAGATTTCCATCCATGCCCAAGTATGGCAAATTTTTACCAAAAGCTAGTAGATAAATTCATTAAATTTTTAATCATTTTTTTGTTTACCTTATTTCAATTTAATTTGCAAATATTAAGGCTTTGAAATAGCTTAAATACACAACTTGTAAGTTGTCTTATAAGAACCTTTCATAAGTAATGGCATAAAGGTTGTTTTTGATGGCAGTGGGAACAAAATTAATCTAAGCCAGTACTCGTTCGAGATCGCACAACACATGCAACATGTTCGATTGGGTTCGGCATTCCTAATATTACTAAGATGACAAACAGTAAACATGAAGGCTGGAAGTTTTACGTGAATGTTGTTGTGACGCCACCGGAATTTGTTGGGTCGTCCGGAAAACGTTTATTTAGTTAATAGTGATTACATCCGGTTTGAACATTAAGACATTTTTTCTCGTGCACCGAGGACAGACTCGGGGAGTCATTTTCCCAACACAGCGTCTGGGACGCTTTCCATCGATCTTGCGGTGTAAAGGGGCAGCGATATATGTTCATTCTATTTATTTTTATGCTATTTGAATTATATATTTTCTAAAGTAAATGTGAAATTCTGAATTTATTAAGTCAACTATTCTGATATATGTGTGAGCAGAATTTGTTTATATGTATTTCAGTTTGTTACCGTAATTACTGCTACATGAATAAAGAGGTAAAACTGCTGGGCGTTTTTTATTGACAAAACAGAGAGCTGTGGCAGAACGGTAACAAAATCGTGAGTATTCTACCTCAACCACCCATCGAGGATCGACAACGGACCTATCCTGGGGATAATACGTTCTTCCGCGGATGTCGGATACCTGTGAAGCTGGGCTTACCACCTAATCCTCTCCTTACCTGTACCATCACCTTGTATTCCGTGATACTTCCTGTGTTCCTTGGACAGTGACATGTTTGTTTATATATGGTATGTGCAAATCTACCGTGAGCTAGTTGTGACATATTGCTGACATCGGTGATTAAATATGACAACTGGAGGAAAACCGGCGGATGTCAACGCTGAGGAAAGTGAGGATGTACACAAACAGACAGAGGAATCTGAGGATAAACGTCGACTGAAGACCATGACAGAAAAAGGCTTGATTCAATTTTCTACCTTTTTGAAAAATTATAAATCTCAGGAAGAAAATGCTTGGATAAAGATTGAAGAAATCATAGTTGACATAGATGAAATTATTACACAAAATAACTATAAAGAATTGTGTAAGATAAAAGCAGAGCTTCGACATCTTAAGCTTACTTATTGTGATTGTGCAAATGACTTCCTCTCATTTCTCAAAAGAACAAATACAGCAGAGAGTAACGAAGAATACTCGATCCAAGAACCAAGGTACCGTAAAAGAGAAGACATCATAGATCAACTGATGAACCGCATTGAGGACGCTCTACTGGATGCAGCAGACACTATTTCACGTGCAAGTGGTTCCAATAGACCTCGATCCAGAAGCTCTCTCAGCGATGCATCTAAGTCTCAACGAATTCAACTAAAACATAAAGCTGAAACAGAAAAAACTAAACTAGCATTCATCAGAAAACAAGTCAACCTTCAAACCGAAAAATCTAAAATCGAAGGACAAATCCAAATCCTTGAACAGACACAGTCGGCCGCCATTGCAGATGCAGAAGCTAGAGTATTTGAGGAAGCTGAGAGTGAAAACAATAGTGTCCGAAATTCTTTCTTGGATGAGTTACCTAGTGACCGACATAAGCGTGTCACAGATTATGTGGACAGTGTTTCTCAAGACCGTGGATTAAGTTTAGACACTCATGTGAATCCTAGAATTGCGCAAACTATTCCTAAAGACTACTACTACAATGATGTTTCTTCAGTTCCTCATAGAAATGAACATTTCAGAAGTGAACTACAGCCACAAGAGAACTCTATGGAATCAGTGTCAAGATTCCTACTCAGGAAAAAAGTTTTATTATCCAGATTTAAAAAATTTAACGATGAGCCAGAAGCTTACAATGCATGGAAACTGAACTTTACATCTATTGTGAGTGACTTACAAATTTCTGCATTTGAGGAGCTACAACTACTTGTAAGATGGCTGGGACCAGAATCCTCCAGACATGCAGCAGATATTCAACAAGCCAACGCGGAGAATCCTTATGAAGGACTGCGTCAAATATGGACCAGATTAGACAAGCGATACGGAGCAATCGAACTCATTGATAACTCGCTGAAATTGAAGATAGCTGTTTTCCCATCACTTTCTGTGAAAGATCCCAAAGAACTTTATAGACTATCGGACCTCTTGACTCAAGTTGACGGTGTGAAAAAGAATCCTAGATACTCAGCAGCCTTATCTTACTATGATACCTCTCTCGGAATAGTACCAATCGTAAACAAACTACCCTATCAGTGGAGAGAGAAATGGATAAACAAAGCTTCAGAATACAAGAATCGGTATAATGTTCCTTACCCACCATTCACTTTCTTTGTGAAATTCATGCAAGACTTATGTCGTGTGAGAAATGACCCTGGATTTCAGTTTAGTGAACCAATGAAGAAGGAGATTAAACCGAAACCTTCAAGTCAAGTTCGTTCAAGAAAAACCGAAATCAAACCTAGCAAATTAACAGGACAAAAGAAAGTATGTTTTCTGGAACACAGAGATGAATCAAATCACACTATCAAAGACTGTCGTAAATTCCGTGCACTTCCTATCAACAATAGAAAAAAGCTCCTCAAAGAAAACGGAATATGTTTCAGATGTTGTGACTCTAAGGACCACTTAGCAAGAGACTGTACTGTGGCTTTGAAGTGTGACTCGTGTCAGAGTGATAGTCATTGTGGGGCATTACACGTGAATAATTCTCAAGGCGGGGAGGATAAGGAGAATTCATACAATATTGAAAGTACAAGATCTAAGGAGTACTATTCATCAGGATCTCTCACAACTAGATGCACTCAAGTCTGTTCAGTGCCATTCAGTGGAAAATCCTGTGCGAAAATCATTCTGGTGGATGTTTTTCCATTTGGACGTGAGGATCTCAAGAAAAGAACATGTGATTCTTGATGACCAGAGCAGTAGAACTATTGCAAGGTCATCCTTTTTCGACAAGTTTGGAATTCAGGGAAAAGACATTTCCTATATCTTGTCATCATGCAATGGATCAAGCATGGTCTCCGGGAGACAAGCCTTCAACTTCATAGTATCATCAGTTAATGGTGATGAGCAGATACACTTACCATCCATTATAGAGTGTGATGGTATCCCAATCTCCTATGAGGAGATCCCAACGGCAGCTGTAGTGAAATCATACAAACACTTGTCAGACTTGGAATCTGAAATCCCACCAATAGATAGCAACGCTGAAGTTCTTCTGATTGGACGGGATGTTCCTTATGCTCATCATGTACTGGAACAAAGGATTGATAAACCAAACCTTCCATTTGCGCAAAAACTTCCCTTGGGCTGAGCCGTGATAGGGGAATGTTGCTTAGGCAAAGTACATAGACCTCAACAAGTGATAGTGAACAAGACTCGGATCTTACCCTCTGGACGAGGAACTCACTTCATACCATGTTCATCTCATTTGAACATTTCTACACCTCAAAAACTTTCTGATTCTCACCTGTCATGTGAAACTGGAATACAATTTTCTCCGATCTTTGAACGAACTAAAGATGACGATATTCCGGGATTGTCCATCGAAGACCGAGAATTTTTAGAAATTATGGAGAAAATGTGTCACAAGGACAGCACTGGACATTGGTCAGCTCCACTCCCACTGAAGTCAAATAGAACTAAGCTTCCCAACAACAGAGCACAAGTACTAAAGAGAACCTTTTCACTGCTTGCGTCGTTTAAACGTGATCCTGTGAAGAAGGACTTGGCCATAAAATTTATGGAAAACCTGTTTAATCATGGATTTGCTGAGGAAGCCCCCGAAGTTCCAGAGGGAGAAGAGTGTTGGTACCTTCCTATCTTTCCGGTATTCAATCCAAAGAAACCAAACAAAATCCGTATGGTTTTCGACTCGTCCATTACTTACCAATGACAATCACTGAATTCCTCATTACTTCAGGGACCTGATCTTACCAACAATCTACTAGGTGTCCTTTTACGTTTCCGCAAGGAACGTGTAGCAATCACAGGGGATATAGAACAGATGTTCCATATGTTTCGCTTAGACGAAGAACATCGAAACTTTGTCCGCTTTATTTGGTTTGGAAATAACGACCCAACAAAGCCTTTAAGAAACTACAGAATGTGTGTGCACCTCTTTGGAAATTCCCCTTCACCATCAGTCGCAGCATATTGTCTTCATAGATGTGTAGAAGAACCATCTGACAGTGAAGTGAAATATTATGTGACTAGAAACTTTTATGTCGATGATGGACTGTCATCCTATAGCCCTAGACGTCTTGCTGCAAACACAAAAAATACTCATGGAGAGAGGTAAAATCAGATTCCATAAGTTTGCCTCCAATAGTCAGATCGTCGTGGATGCTTTGTCACCTGGGGACAGGGCTGGAGATCTTAGTGACGTACAATTAGATATAAATACTATACCATCACAGAGTAGTCTGGGCTTGAAGTGGAACATATCGTCAGATACTTTTACCTTCTCTACGGATCTCAAAGATGTACCAGAAACAAAACGAGGCGTTTTATCTTATTTGCATAGTCTGTATGATCCAATAGGTTTTCTATCACCAGTCATTCTATCAGGAAGATTCATTTTCCGTGACATAACACAGTTGGAACTCGGATGGGACGAGCTGCTACCCAAGGACATCATCTTGCGCTGGCGGTCATGGCAAAGTTCTCTCCATCACTTGTCTGAAGTAGAAATACCTCGACGTTATGTTCCAACATCCATTAAAAATGCAGAAAGGATTGAGCTCCATACCTTTGCAGATGCTTCTGAAAAGGCCATATCAGCTGTCACATACATCAAAATTACAAGAAATGGAAAAAATCATGTAGGATTCATTACAGGGAAATCGAAATTAGCATCTCACCATGGACATACAATTCCAAGGCTAGAACTTTGTGCAGCACTTCTTGCTACAGAAATTACTACCTTTGTTGAACGTCAGTTTGATACACAGATTGATGATATTCGATTCTATACTGACAGCCGAGTTGTTTTAGGGTACCTACATAACAAGACTAGGCGATTTCACACATACGTCTCTAACAGGGTTCATCGCATACTCAACAATTCATCTCCTGAACAGTGGACTTTTGTCGCATCAGACCAGAATCCAACTGATATTGGAACGCGCTCTATGCCAGTGAACGAATGAGTAAAATCTTCATGGTTATCTGGACCAATTATTTTGAATGACGACTCGTGTGACCATTCATCAGAATTCCCATTACTGGATCCAAAAAATGACTCTAAAATCAAAAACACTGTGATTGTTGTTAAAACAAATGTGTCTTGTGGTTTGAACACAAATTTTTTCCTAAGATTTTCATCCTGGGAGTCTTTGATTCGTGGACTGTCATTCATTCGCAGATCAATTCACAGGAAACTCAACCTTGAAGATATAAGTCCTACAAAACTGCACAAAGATATGGAAATGATAGTTATCAAAAGTGCGCAGTATGAAGTTTATAGACAAGACATTGAGAGACTTCAAGATCACAAATCAGTTGTCAAAGGTAGTCCCCTACGAAACCTAGACCCGTATCTGGACGATGGGGGATTACTTCGTGTAGGAGGCAGAATCCTTACGGGAGATCTAATGGCCGGATCAAATGGACCGATTATCATTCCCAAAAAGTCACATGTGGCGAGTCTACTTGTAAAGTATTACCACCAAAAATGTCGACATCAGGGACGTCACATTACAGAGGGCGGAGTGAGGTCAGCAGGTTATTGGATCATGGGCGCCAAGAGACTTGTATCATCAGTACTAAACTCTTGTATTACCTGTAGAAAACTACGCCGGAAGCCGGAAATACAAAAAATGGGAAACTTACCCGATTTTCGATGTAAACCATCACCACCTTTCACCTACGTAGGAGTTGATACCTTTGGACCCTGGGAAGTATCAGCTAGGAAAACAAGAGGAGGAGTAGCAAATTCCAAGAGATGGGCAATCTTATTTACTTGTTTGGCTAGTAGAGCAGTGCATATAGAACTGGTGGACGAGATGACTTCTAGTGCCTTCATTAACTCCCTTAGACGTTTTGTAGCGATTCGTGGCAAAGTTACCGAATTTCATTCAGACCGAGGAACTAACTTTGTGGGGAGTACAGATGCACTTAACATCAATACTATCAACGTAGAATCTCAACCAGTAAGGAAATTCATGGTGGAAAATGGATCTACTTGGATATTTAACCCACCTTACGCATCTCATGTGGGAGGGATATGGGAGAGAATCATTGGAACAGCTCGCAGAATTCTTAATGCCATCATCATGGAGTCTAAGAAGCTTCTTACACATGATGTTCTCAACACTTTTATGTATGAGACATGTGCTATTATCAACAGTCGTCCATTGGCTAATGTATCCATTGATCCAACAGAACCTTCAGTTCTATCTCCTTCAGTGCTACTTACACAAAAGACAGAAGTCGATTATGGACCTTTTGAAGCAGTTGATCTGAAAGACATGTATAGAACATCATGGAAACACACTCAAGTCCTTGCCAACCAGTTTTGGAAACGATGACAACTGGAATACTTGTTCAGTCTGCAATCAAGGCGAAAGTGGACTATTTCAAGGGAGGACATCAAGGTCAACGACGTAGTGTTACTGAAGGATACTAACACTGTCAGATACGAATGGCCAATGGCAATTGTTCTTCGAACCTTCCCTAGCAACGATGGACATGTACGTAAAGTAGAACTCCGACTTGTTAGGAACGGTAACTGTGTTACGTGTGTTAGACCCATTACAGAGGTTGTTCACCTGTTTACACCTTCATCATAGTGACATCATAAGATGTCAGGCGGGGAGTGTGACGCCACCGGAATTCGTTGGGTCGTCCGGAAAACGTTTATTTAGTTAATAGTGATTACATCCGGTTTGAACATTAAGACATTTTTTCTCGTGCACCGAGGACAGACTCGGGGAGTCATTTTCCCAACACAGCGTCTGGGACGCTTTCCATCGATCTTGCGGTGTAAAGGGGCAGCAATGTATGTTCATTCTATTTATTTTTATGCTATTTGAATTAAAAATTTTCTAAAGTAAATGTGAAATTCTGAATTTATTAAGTCAACTATTCTGATATATGTGTGAGCAGAATTTGTTTATATGTATTTCAGTTTGTTACTGTAATTACTGCTACATGAATAAAGAGGTAAAACTACTGGGCGTTTTTTACTGACAAAACAGAGAGCTGTGGCAGAACAGTTGTACATTCATTATGTACAACATTTGTAAGTGTTGATAATTCCTAATATTATGTGTTGATATTATATCATAGATACATCAGGGAAATTGACATCACATGTTTGTGTGTGTAAATAGTCATCCAAAATGATATGTTTTCCGATTGCCTTTTCTTATGATATTTTTAACCCTGATTGTGATTTTGTGTACTTTGTACAAATAAACCAAAGGAATTATGTGATGTTGGTAGCAGAGACCATTTGTTAGGGTGTACTTTGGCTGTTTATATGCATACATGTATGAGAAACATGTGGATTAGAGCATAGACGGATCCAGGAATTTGTAAGGGGGGGGGGGTCTACAAGGGTTGGAATTTGTAGTAGACAAGATTGAGATTTGTCCTGGGCCCTGTAAATCTATAGTGAGGTGCTCTATATACTTAGCCATGTACTACTTGCTTCCACGGTTCTTGTCGATCTAATTGCCATACTCGTAACTGACTGCAATTAATAAGCGTCCACCTTAGACTTTCCATTCAGTGATATCTTATGTGAATATCTTCTTGTTCTACAAAGGGGGTCTTCTTGCTCTGGAAAGGGGGGGGGGGGGGGGGGGTCCTAGACCCCCTGAATCCCTTGTTGAGGATATTATTAATGGCTGAAAACAATTAATTGTTCCATATTTCAGGTTAAAAAATTTGCTGTACAGAAGTTGGTCATTTAACATCAAAAGAATATCTGGTGGTAAGAAATTCATCTAATTACTATACAATCAATTTTTACTAGATTGCTGTAGATTATATTTAATAAGAAGAATTAGCTCACCTGAGCCAAACTTGCAAGGTTTAATAAAGCATTTCTAGTCTTCACGAAAAACTTTGTGAAGCACAGGCCCTTCGGGCTTCCCAGTATAATAATTTTGCAAGCCCGAACAATATTTTAAAGGCCCAAATGTTTTTTTCTAATTTGACCACTTGTCATTTGCCAGGTGCTGCATGCTGATTCTACACTATAGATACATGCATGTTCAACTGTAGGAAAATACATATCAAGATGATCATAGTTAGAGAACAACTGACACTAAAAGGATTATCTTATTTTATTTTTCAACATATTAATCTCGCAGACACATCAGCAGCTCATGTTCTACTTTGTTTTGTATATACCACGTACAAAACATTTTGTTTTCTCCAGAATCAAATCCTAGCCAAGGCCTACCCTTGGTCCGATGCAGTATGGTTGATCGTTTTACGATGCAAAATGTGACTGCTAGTCGTGACCAAGTTGGAGTCGATCTCGCGCTTTATTTATCATATATACAGAACATATATAAGAAAACATTTACAGGCCCGCTGGACTCCTGGGTTATATATTTTTAGAATCCCGATTTTACGGGCATCGGGCCCAGTCTATGCGAAAGTTTTTTGGACCACATAGGACATTCGGTCCTGTGTAATCAATGAACACACCGGACCAAACCAAATTTTGTCAGACCGAAAAACCTAATGTAAAAAAGTGAAACACGTGAAAATGTAAAACCAAGTAAATCTTAATTTATTATACTAGTAATACTATACCAGGGATCCCTCCCGCATAATACTTTAGACGGTCCATGGGGTTTAATCACATTCATTTACGTATTTGGATTTGTGTGATATTTTTTACTCATAACAAACATTTAAATGACTCCGCTTCAAAATAATAAAGCTCAAAACCGGACACTGAGACATCGGACATTCTGGTCCGGTGTAAAAAATGATGCATCGGACCTTAGGCACTGCACATCGGTCAGGTCTGACTGCGGGCCACTGGTTAACGTCGAAGACTGAATTTTCTATTAGTTGAGAATTTGTCGGCAGTCGCTGTTGTAAACTTTTCATTTATAAGATGGCATGCATAAACATTGCTTCCTTGATTTCAAGTTGAAGGAAAAAATTATGAGGGAATATGAGTACTCTAGTTTTATTTCATTATTGTAGATAAAATGGGAAGACATTCTTTAATAAGTAAGAGAAAGAAGAGGCAAGAAAACAGAAGAAGAAACAGAATGCAAAAGGCAAGGCTCCGGCAGTTAAATGAGAGTTCAGAGGCATTTAAAGATTTCAATCAAGAAAACAGTAAATATTTTACATGAATTTGCAATAAAGGATGCTAGACTTAGTACAGTGTACATGAACATATAATCACAGTATGTGGACAAGTAATACCATGTATGATTGCTTGTTCCTGATCAATTAATGTTGACCTTATTTGTCATGTACAATGTATATTAAACTACTGGGTTTTTTATGATTTGAAATTAATTTCAATATTTTACCAAAATTAAGCTTACATTTATATTTACAGGCAGGCTATGGAAGTAAATTGAATATTTTTATAGCTTCATGATAGAGAAATTAATGCAAATTTTGTATTAGCTGAAATGAGTTGAAGGCGAAATTTGGCTTTTCTGATCTGTGCATCTCATCTGTCTGTTCTCATGGATTATTTTTTAGGTTTTATACATTTTTCCTAAAACTTAACAGTTTGGCTAGTTATAATCCAAATTGTTTTAAAAAGGATTCTGATGCCCTGTCAGAGGGAGATAATTTAAAAAAAAATAAGATATTATTTGATATTTTTTTTAATTTAAACAATATTTTGTTCACTAATAGGGCCTCAGTGGCTGAGTGGTTAGAGCATTACGCTCTCACCTCTGGTCATCGCGGGTTCGAATCCTGCTCACATCGGTTAGTGAGAAAGTTTACCTAAGTTTAAAGATAGGGTGAAACAACCTATTTTTTTTTCAAAACTACAGCACCACTGCACCAGACATTCCCCCAAAAGAGAAAAAAAAGATCTTTATACAAAATGTCTGTACAGGCCTAGGAATGGGGCAACAGGAGGGGTTTAAAATTTTGTATAAAAGTATATATAATGGGGTGGGGGGGGGTACTGGACAATTTTTATATCTTCTTGTGAAGTGCTGATAATATTGATGTCAGCATATCAGAAGAGTTGCATATGTGAGCCAAACATATTGGCTCATGGGTCTTTCATTTATTCTAAATAGAGGTATTTTGATCATATAAGATCTAATCTGTCAATTGTTATGATTGTTAGATTTTAATTGTATATTAATTTATTAAACATCATTTAATTTTTCAGTAGAGAAAGTTGAACAAGAGGAGGAAACTTTATTAGGGAAAGTGGAGGAGGCAGAAAGGGAAGTAAATGTGCAGTGTAGGGAGGATGGCATATTTATAGATGACACCTGTGTAGAGAAAAGAAACACCTACAAGACAGCAAAGGAGTTATTTGGGAATGGAGACAGGGAAACAGTTAAATTGTGCAAGATGTTGGATGATGAAAGAGACAAAAGGGAGAAGCTCTTAAAATTTACCAACTATTGAATTCATTTAGTTAAGAGTAGAAAAAAAAATGCAAATTTTGTTTAAAATTTTGACTATATTATTTTCAATGTTTTTACATTAGGTACATGTATGAGTGAACATATCAAAATTCTTGAGTTCTTAGCACTATCCTTTCACTTTGCTTTTCGTAATTTATTTTTAGTTTTTTGTTAAGAGAAACAAAACAAAAACAAAAATTGGCTGTGTTGATACATGTACTCCAGTTATTAGTATTGTTTTGGGTTGGGTTTTTTTATTAATTTTTTTTTCCTATTGAAATCATATTTTATTTTTTTGGAAAAGTTTATTTTGATAAGCAATTAAACATGTTGGGGAAACAAAAACTCTCATTTTCCCATCAAGCTCAGCGGAAAAAAATGTCGAGAAAAGAATCTCCAGGATGTAAACAATCATTTACTTCTAGATATTTCCAATAGCACAGAGAAAGAAACTTCTGTAATAATCAATGGATTTGTTCCAAATCTAGATCTGTCTTTGAAAATATTGAATTTTCATCTCATGAGGTCATTGAGGAATTATCTGATAGTTCATCAGATGAAAATGTATCTTCTCATAGATTACATGATGTTTTTCAATCCTATTTACGAAAAAAAAATTATGAAAAAAATTGTGACACAGACTCTGAAAGTGAAGATGAGGTTTGGAATAGCACAAGTTTAGAGGATATAGATTTAGACCTTCAGATGGAGGAGCTTTGTGGAGAAAATGGAATTAATGATGGAACTGTTCCAAACCCAAACATGAATCTTGGGACACTTTTGATGTGGTTATGTATATTTATATGTACTTGGCAATCCATTTTCATGCTGCCAGACTCTGTTATAAACAGCCTTCTCTCATTTTTGCATACATTTTTTTGTCAAATAGGAAGAGAATCTATAGCATTTTCAAGTTTAGCCGCCATCTTTCCAGGTTCAGTTTATTTGTTGTGGAAAAAAGTAGGCTTGAAAAGAGACAATTTCACAAAGTATGTTGTGTGCAGAAAATGCTTTTCGATTTACAAGTATAGTGAATGTTTATTGACTTTAGAGGGTCAAATTGTTTCAACAAAATGTCCTTTTGTGGAATATCCTAACCATTCACAACCAGCAAGGCGAAAACCATGTGGGGAGCTATTGTTGAAATCTGTAACACTTTTAGATGGTACAAGAAAACTTTATCCTTTTAAATCATATTGTTATAAACCTATTCGTGAATCTTTGCAAGATTTGATTAAGAGGCCAAGGTTTGAAGACCTCTGTGACCATTGGCGATCAAGGAAAAAGTCACCCGGGTTTCTAACAGATATTTATGATGGGAATGTCTGGAAAGAGTTTCAAAGTACAGAAAAAAATAATTTTTTATGCCATCGAAATAATTATGGTTTAATGTTGAATTTAGATTGGTTTCAGCCGTTTAAGCACGTTAAATATTCTGTTGGTGTATTGTATGCAGTTATTTTGAATTTGCCTAGAAGTGAACGGTTTAGATTGAAGAATGTATTGCTAATAGGTGTGTAAATAGTTTCATAACACCTCTTGTTAATGAACTTAAAGTAGCATGGTCGCAGGGATTTCAGTTGGCTTCATATAAGAGTCCTTATGTAAAAAAGAATTTTAAAGTTGCGCTTATGTGTGTTGGATGTGACATTCCAGCAACACGTACATTGTGTGGGTTTTTGGGTCATTCTGCAACATTAGGTTGCTCAAAATGTTTCAAAAAATTTCCAGGTGGTGTAGGCAAAAAAGACTATTCAGGTTTTGATGTTGATAATTGGCCAGCAAGAACATTGAATGATTATAATTTATCTATGAAAGTTGTAAGAAAAGCCAAAACTCAAACAGAGAAAGAAAAACTTGAAGCTTCTCATGGAGTTAAATATTCAGTATTGAGTGAAATTGATTATTTTGACCCAATAAGAATGTCCATTGTTGATCCAATGCATAATTTATTTCAAGGGACTGCTAAAAAGATGATGAAATTATGGCTTCATTTAAAGGTTTTGCATTTAGATCAATTAAGTTTAATTCAGCAAAAAGTTGATTCAGTTGATACAGCAAGCAACATAGGGACTATTCCTAGAAAAATTGCATCCTCGTTTGGAGGATTTACCGCTGAGCAATGGAAAAATTGGACAATTTTTTTCTCAATTTTTGCACTAGTAGATATTTTACCTAAAACAGATTTGGAGGTATGGCGAAATTTTGTTTTAGCTTGCAGAACTCTAACCTCTAAATTTATTTCAAATGTAGAAATAGCTAGATTTGATAGATATGTTATTGAGTTTTGTAAAGGTGTAGAAAGAGTTTATGGTGTTTCAAGTATAACACCAAATATGCATATGCATTGTCATTTATCACAGTGTGTGCTTGATTATGGTCCCATTTACTCATTTTGGCTTTTTAGTTTTGAAAGATATAATGGTCATTTGGGAAGTATGCCAAACAATAGCAGATCTATAGAAATGCAGCTTATGAGAGGTTTTTTAAGAGATTCTTTTGTACATTCTTTGCAATTCCCTGGTTTATATTTTGATGAATTTAAGAAACATTTTCCAAATGTGACAGAATTATGTTCTGACAGAATTCGTTCTGATTCAGATATTTTGAAAATTTTGTATATGTCGAAAAGAAGTGCCCATATTGTTGGACAGGATTGGCAAATTTGTTCTGCTTTTTCATGTCAGAAGACATCATGTCATGTAATGTGTTCAGCAGACTTTGATATGTTACAGAAAACATACAGACATATTTATCCAGATCTTCATGAACATATTGAATGCATTCCAAAGTCCTTCAGAAAATGTTCCTTCATATCTCTTGGTGGAGAAGTTTATGGTTCTGTTCAATCTCGTCACAAGCGTTCCTCATTTGTCATGGCTTACTGGCATTCCAACGATGGAAATATCATTGAAGAAGTTGGAACAGGAGACCTTCATCCTGGAGTGATTCAATATTTTCTTCAACACAACCTTATCGTTGGAAATTAAAGCCGTGTTCACTTATTTGCAAAAGTGTTTTGGCTTGTGCCACTCCCGAATGTGCATAAATATCACTGTGGGAAGCCTGTTGAGTTGTGGAGACAGAATGTTTATGAAACTTTTGGGCCTTCTGCTTTCATTCCAGTTCAGAGAATCAGTTGTAAATACATATGTGCTGATGGTATGCTTTTTAACAAGAATGTATCTTACATCTGTCCTGTTATTAAAGGGGTAAATGTATGAACAAAATGCAAGGTTGATGTATTTTACTGTATCGATAGATTGGGGTATTTCAAAACAATGTTTTATGTGATATATTGCGTAAGCAAAATTGGAATATTTTTGTCTTTAGCCAGTTGGTATGAGCCATCTTGGAAGGATGCACGTCCTGTGCCAGTTGGCATCAGCCATCTTGGAAGGATGCACGTTCTTTGCCAGTTGGCATCAGCCATCTTGGAAGGATGCACGTCCTGTGCCAGTTGGCATCAGCCATATTGGAAGGATGCACGTCCTGTGCCAGTTGGCATCAGCCATCTTGGAAGGATGCACGTCCTGTGCCAGTTGGCATCAGTCATCTTGGAAGGATGCACGTCCTGTGCCAGTTGGCATCAGCCATCTTGGAAGGATGCATGTTCTGTGCCAGTTGGCATCAGCCATCTTGGAAGGATGCACGTCCTGTGCCAGTTGGCATCAGCCATCTTGGAACAGGATATGTGGCTAATTTCATGTATTCATGTAATGTTTGTGAAAACCTTTAATGTACTTTAATACCTGTGTTTCCTAACATTTGAATTGTTGGACATACATGTACCATGGCTATTTCGGTGATATGAAGACGTATATAGAAATGTTTTCCCAAAATGTTGAAGGGGAGGTCATATTTTTGATTATTTATGCTTAAAAGATACGTATGCAATAAACGAAAATAAAACCTGTTTTTCTTTTGTTTGAATGAAAAAAACAATTGGTTGAAGAAATATATTCCTTTCTTGGATTATAGGTCCTCAGTACCCCTTGACTGTAAGAGGCGACTAAATGGGGCAGTCTTTCAGATAAGACAGCCATAACAGGGGGGCGTGTCACAGCAGGGGTGGCACGTTAAAAGATCCCCTCCCTGTTCAAAACTAAACTGAGAGCATCTACCTAAATTTTGCACCGTTTCATCGGCAATGGTGGTCTCCATATGAGTAAAAAGTTCTCGAGAGGGACGTAAAAAAAAAGAAGACAACCATGCAGGACTGGTTTCACACTGAAGCGGATGTGAACATTTAGTATAAAAGGTCAAACTTGTATCATTTGCTGAATAGTGGCAGATTTAAAAGGAGCATGGTAATACGGAAGTTCCGAGTTCCCCAAGAGTTATTTCCCTTTGTCGAACTCTTCCGTAAATTATGACGTAAAATATGATGACAGTGGGTACATTTGGTAATTACTATCGTTGTATTATTTCTTAAAAGATGATATCCAGAGTTTCTGAGACCATCCTATCTCAGGGAAAAGGCAACTTTAGTGAGTTTATGAGTATTGGATAAGAAAATGGCTCTAACAAATATTGTTAATTGCCATCTTTCTTTGATAAAAGCGTCACTCATGTAGAAGAGGAAACGAATAATGATTCAATAGCCAATTTGATGATCTTATTCAAACAAATTATGCTTGATATGGCCAGAATATGTATACCAGTGATTGATATAAACAAAAGTTACTCTTCTATTACATTAATCGTACGTAATCGTTATGTACAATGCCAGTCTACGATATAATGTATACATTGTGTACCCACCATACGTCATAAAATGCGAAAGAGTTCGACAAAGGGAAATAACTTTTGGGTAACCCGGAACTTGCGTATTGCACCCCCTCTCTCTTTGGTGTATCATTTTAATATTAAAGTCATTTTGGGCTCTTCACCCATACCTTTCTGAATGGTCAACAACTCGACATTCAAACCTGGGTTGCACCCCCTTTTGAAAATCTACGAAATAATATCAGCTGTCGAACTTTTATGAGGTGATAAAAAGTTTGTGCTCTAATATTTTTCTATGCTTTGGTTTGGTTTGGTTCATAGCATGGACATCTCAACGTTGCATTGTCTGTGTACAAGCAATTTGTCGTATGACGTTCGTTTTACCGGAAACTTAATTATATTTGCAGTTTAATGGCGTTTATTTTTTTTTTTATATCTGAAGTAAAGTTGAGATTTAATTTCTGTGATACTTCCAAGTATAATTCAACATTAAATCTGAATTAAAGTGAAAGTTGATGTAAAGTGTAGATTTAATGAAATTTAATTTTATTAAACGCCGCTTTTCATGCAGTGTAGCTTTTTACTGTTTTAGTTAAAAAAACACACTATGAAATATACCGTGTTTTGTCGAATAAAATACGCATTGCTATTTGATACGCACCCCCTTTTTGAGTCTGAGAATTGAGGAAGAATAATAGCTCGTGTGTATAATACGCGGCAAAAATTCTTACCAATCTTGATTTTATTATTTGCGATTAATTTCACTAGAATTCTATGTGGAAATAATGTAAGGCCTCAATACAGCGGAGCAACATTTTAAGAAATGGCATTCATGCCTTATAGCGGTAATCTTCACCGAGTATCTTCTGGGAGAAATGTAGATTTCAGTAAAGCACGAGATTTTGTAGCATTTCTATTAAACATTTAACAGACTATATATTTTTTTCGTTTAAACTTCAAATCATATAGCCGACGTTATATACATCAATTCAAAATATTGAATGGGCATTCAATGTGTTGTAATTGACAAACTACCGAAGCTGCGAAAAATGATGTACAAAGGTGCAGTATACATGTATCAACCCCACTCGATAATTATCAAAATTATAATAATCAAAGCCAAAAGTTTAATTGGTGCCGTAAACAATTGATGCTCCGTCTGTAAAGAAAAAATTAAATGGTAGTGAAACGGGGAATTCAAACATAACTGCATTTAAGATGGGTAAATTACATCACTCGTTTACTGCGAAAGTAAAGTTAAAAGTAATCGCATTTGCCCAAACCCACGGAAATCGTGCAGCATGCAGAAAGCCATGCTACAGAGAGAAAACTTACGACATCTACCCTTAGGGGTCAAGTGAAAAAAAAACATGCACATCTCTCTCTCTCTCTCTCTCTCTCTCTCTCTCTCTCTCTCTCTCTCTCTCTCACACACACACACACACACACACACACACACACACACACACACACACACACACATATATATATATGTATATATATATATATATATATATATATATATATATTCTATTTCTTTTAATATTTTATACCGGACACTGTGATTTTTTAAAAACACAATTTGGATATATATATATATATATATATATATATATATATATATATATATATATATATATATATACATATATCGGTAAAATATTAAATGAAATATGACAACACATTGTGAAACGTAAGCGCTTTCATTTTTAAAAAATCTTCAGACGTTTTACATTATGAAAACAAATTTCGTTGTTATAACTTTAACAATATAATGACGTCACAATACAGAGGGAGTAATTTGGAGCGTATTATTGTGACGTAATACAAAGACTTTACATTAACCTATTTGTCTACGAGAAAATCATGCAAAATGTGATGGAAGCAAGGTTGTCGGATCAACAACATATTTTGAGTGTAATAAAGTACATCAAAATCAAATACTTTGGCATATTTTTTTCGGGAATGTAGTCATTGGACAGGCATTTGCAGCCATGTTACTATAAATAGCACTTTTGTTCTGACAAAAGGGTAAAATTATGTATATTTTACCCTTTCTATTTAAAAATTCTGACTGGTTAATGATTTTTAAAAAAATTACACAGTTTGTAAAACAACTGGATATACACATTCATATTGTTTAGTGAGACTCTAATATTTTACTTCCGTTTAAGTGCACAAAGGTCACAAATTTGGTACGATTCCAGATTTTGGTAAATTGCATTTTTGTCAGTTTTTAGATTTTAATTGCAAATGAACGGCCAAGAGTCCAAAATAGGATTTTTTAATATTTTACAGACAAGGATTTGATATTCAAGTATTATACACTTTTAAAGTAATTTAAGGGTTACTTTTGCAGCAACATCTATTTCAAAATTGACAATATAACACGATATGAAAAAGTTTGGCACAATGCCAAATTACAGGCTCCATGAAATCTCTATATGGACACTTATGATGTCAAACATGTTTTCTACATAAATGGTTTACATGGAAATATCTTTAAAATTCAATTCTTTTCATAAGTCTTCAGAATTGATTTGCATTTTTGAAAAGATAAAACCCTAATATTTAAGGATTTTTCTTATGTTCAAAGACTGCGCTGTTACTAAAAATAGAAACGACCTATCGATAAATTGACCTCAAATTATAATTATGCCAACCATATGCTCAAATGATATAGGTGATTAGAAATAATATTGATGATCACCATTTCCTTCATCTTTATATATTTGCATGCATTGTTTTCTCGTAGACAAGCTCTTAAGCATAGGTCTAAATGAGCGAATGAAATATTTTTATTTTTCTCTCCTCTCCACTAAATTGTCCGTGAAAAGTTTGTAAAAAGGAAAAACGTTAAAATGTCTATTTCCACACACGACTAAATGTTCACTCAGTTTTATTTTACGGTATTCAGGTACTTGAATGTGTTGCTTATGTACACGAATTCTGTACACGCTCTAAGAGTTGTTCCTGTCTCTCCGATATAGATTTGTCTACACCCATTCGTTACCTTCACCTTGCATATAATAACATATATCAAATTCTTAGAGCCATAAGACATATCCGCATTTATGGTGAATTCCTTTCCGTTTAAATTGAAAGTTTGTCCCTCCTTTATATATGGATAAGTTCCACACCGGGGATCTTTGCATCTGTTGACTCGGAAATCGGATTTTCTATGAAATTTAGATGAACATAGTATTCTACGGAGATGTTTTTTTTTTACTGTTAATGAATTTGTCATTTCGGAGGACATATGTCATCTTTTCATCTGATTTCAGAATATTATTAAGTTGATGAACCACAGGAGTCGTATTAAGGTTTTTTGGGTTATGGGTGGTTACAAATGGTAATATTTTGGAATCTACATGGTTTCGTGGAGGCAGGTTGATAACTTCTCTGTTAGGCGCCTTGGATTTCTTTATTTCATCTTTATTTATGTTTTTAGGGTAATATTGTTTTGTCAAGTAAATTTCAAGTTGATGTAAACATTCTTCTCTTGTGTGTTCATCACTGACTATGGTGCAAATCCTCCTAGCTAGGTTGCACGGAATAGAACGCTTTGTGTGTCTGGGATGAGATGATCCAAAGTGACGATATCGATGCGTATCCATACTCTTGTACAGTTGTAGTATATGTCTGTTGTTAATCTATCATATTGTTTAGTAACCAGTACTTCAAGGAATGGAATACTCGTGGAACTCTGGTCGACCGTGAATTTTATATCTGGATCTATATTATTTAGAATGGTACGAAACTTTGTCAGATATTCATCACTCTAATTCCAAATAATGAAACAGTCATCTAAATATCTTTTCCAGTGACGTTTGGTATTTTCACAAAGTTCTTCGCCGAATGTTTCGTGAATTTGCTCGTACATAAGTACCTCTAAAACCCTGAGCGTTAAGGTAGCGTATGTAGGGGCCATTGTGGTGTCCATGGCGGTACCTTTGATTTGTTGAAAGTGTTTGTCATCAAAATTGAAAGTGTCATTTTTAAAAATTAATTTTGTTGCCTCTATTAAAAATTCTTTAGCAAAACGGCTATCAATTTTTTTCTCTCTGTTTGTCGATCCAGAAACTTGATGCCTGGAGTCCAAGTGTGCTGGTTATGTTCGAATATAAATTTACGACACCCAGAGTAACTAATTTATCATTGATCCCCACATTGTTAGGTAGATGCCGTAAAAAGTCCAGATCATCATGAACCTAGCTTTTGACTTCGCAGCACAAAGGTTTGAGAACAATATCTAAAAGGTTGCTAAGACGTTGAGTCGGCGCTAAAGGTCCTCCTACAATTGGACGGAATGTGAGATCCTCTGGATTTTTTACAGGTGATGTACTCGGAATTTTGAGTTTTTATTGCCTGTTTGATCATTTCCGATTTATGGACTTTCGGTAACCCATAAAAACAAATCTCTGTAAATTCAAAGTTTGTTACCAAATCCTGTTCATTTTCGGTAAGTGACGACGGATATTTGTTTAACAGTTTTTTTTAATGTTTTGTAAGACCTTTATATCTTGGGTTTTGTTAATTGCTGCATAGAATTCCGTATTAGTAAGTGTCTGCTTGATTTGTGTTCTGTAGTAATTTGAATCCATTACGACTACAGCACCACCCTTATCAGCTTCTTTTATAACGATTGTTTATCATTTGAGAAATGTTTTAAAGCATCATCCTCTTCTTTTGTTGAAATATTTTGAATGGCCTTCACACTACTATTTTCATTCAATGGATAATTTTGCAACGTATCACATACTATGTCTAATACGCTGTTACGCCCTTTCTTTGGATTAAAGCTTGATTTATTTTTAACCAAATTTGTTTCATTAGCATGGTCATCATCACTTTCACAATTTTGAAAGAACTCGACCACTCTTAATATCCGTGTATATTCTTTGATATCTCTTTTCATTTCCTGGTGATTACTTTTTGGAGTAGGGGTAAATTTCAAACCTTTTGTTAAAAGTTTTAATTTCACTTTTAGTCTGCACCCTTCTTGATAGATTTATACCTTTTCGATCAATGCGATTTTGACAATTGATTCGATACGCAAGAGCTTGTTCTACGTATGATCAGTTTTTAAATCGAGGCAAGCTACTGACAAACAAGTTGATGGCAAAGGGATTTCAACAGTCTCGATTGAAGTCAGCATTTCGCAAATTCTATGGTCGTCAATTTTACTTTAATAGAAAGGAAAGACCTGTGCTTTTAATTGAAAATGCAGCATAGTTCCACCATTAATTCGTAAAAATAAGAAACATGAAAATAAATATATAGGCTCTTTACTCAAATTCGCAAAAATAAATCGACGCAAAAATATTAAGATTTACGGTATATCTTTACATATTTTCTTCAATGCAAGGTGAAGATAACGAACAGTGATCAATCTCATAACTCCTACAAGCAATACAAAATAGATAGTTCGGCAAACACGGACCCCTGGACACACCAGAGGTGGGATCAGGTGCCTAGGAGGAGTAAGCATCCCCTGTTGACCGGTCACACCCGCCGTGAGCCCCATATCCTGATCAGGTAAACGGAGTTATCCGCAGTCAAAATCAGTGTGCGAAGAACGGCTTAACAATCGGTATGAAACACGTCAGACAGCATTTGACCCAATGCGAGGTTGTATTGACGAACTAGATCGTTATAACGACCATAGAATTTGCGAAATGCTGACTTCAATCGAAACTGTTGAAATCCCTGTACCATCAACTTGTTTGTCAGTAGCTTACCTCGATTTAAAAACTGACTATACCCAGAACAAGCTCTTGCATATCGAATCAGTTGAGATATATAAACACTATATGCAGGTGATAATGGAATATTGCTACATAAATGTGGGAAGTTGACGATGGAGAAGCTGAAATCATCCCGTTTGTCATACAGTTGAGTTGTTAGTTTGCCGTTAATGTCTACTTGCAATAAAATATCTAAGTATGAAGCAGAAGTGGACGACTCTGTGGTGTCCTTTATTTCGAGCTAACAGGGATATATCAAATCGACATATGAATGAAAGCTATCATTGTTAATAGACAGAACGTCATCGATATATCTAAAAGTCGAATTGAAGGTCACCGCGAGAGATTCTTTCTTCTCACGTAGAAGTTTTTGAATAAATTCTGCTTCATATGAATATCAATGCGCAAATGGCAACAACTACGCTGATATTGTTTAGAAGATAACGTGAAGATAATTAGATGGCAATGCTTTAAGAACTTATTTCAAAGGTTATGATAGTAATAGGAAAAATGTTGATGAGGGCTACTCATTTTCAGTGACACATCACTGTTATGTTCGAGATAAAGCAACTGATTAAAACAATTAAACTGATGCTGGTCAGATATTTATTTATCAATTTTCATTTCAGATTCATTATGTAAATGTTTCCTTCATTGTATTAAGAAACCATTGAAGTTGGAATGGGTTGTACCTCCGATATACTGAAACTCTTTTGGCCATGAGTACACCTTGATGCGTACGTTGTCTCCCTTCTTCATGTCAAGAAGAATATTTTCGGAGATTTTAATCCACTTTCCCACCCATGGAGTCCACCAAAATCCAACTTGATAATTGTTATGTAGTATATGTAACCTCAAGTAGTCTGACGTGCTGGAGGGTGTAGGCATACCGATGGTAAGAGTAAAGGAGTAGGTTCCTGCTACAGGGGCGGTAAACACACCAGTCTTGCCGTCGTATCCGTTCCCTTTATTGGTTGTAACTCTTCCAAATTTAAGAAACTTCCCAGACGAAGATTTGAACCTTGAGGATGGTTGAGCCATGAAAGAGACAGGCTTTTTACCTGTATGTTTGAACAACATGATTTAGACCACAAAGTTAAATTTAACAGCATGTTAAAATATCTTAAAACTTAATGCTTGTTTCAAATGGGTGCCCATTAAAAATTACATTTTCATGAAAGTTCATGAAATAAAATCATAGAGCAGGATTTTCTTTTTTTAAAATTGTACATTTATATTGATTAAACAGACCTGGAAGATATGTTTTCAAAGTTGTCAATTCGGTCTCCATTGAAGTAAATCTGTTCTTTATACACTCTTCAAATTCGCTGAGGTGAAGACCACATGAATTGGCAGACTTCGTGCAGATGTTGTAGTTTCTTATTTCATTCTTACACGGACAGTCAGATCGAGACAAGGCAACCATACAAATCAGCAGATAAAGCACCTGTAACATTTTTAGCGTTTCCCTGCAAACTTCAACATGTAAATATTTCGAGTAGCAGTTTGTTTTTATTTATATAGCTTTTATTTTACAAAATGCAAAATTTAACTGACCATGCATGACTCCTGATGAGAATATTTCGTGCCTTAAATTGCAACATTAGATTATAGATTTTGTGATTATTTTATCATTCGATAGACCTGAACACTTTTCTCCTCATAATGTAGGAACACGACCTTGTCAATATGTTGAGTGAGATGTGTGAGAATGAAACACTTACATTATGATTCAGTATGGTTTGAGGAAGGTTAATACGACATAAAATGATATAAGCATAAATTATCAGTGGAAAACATTCCAAATTGGAATTCAGACTAAGGATGATTAGTGTATATCTATATAATGTTTTTTCAAATATTTCAATTTTAAATTACTCTTTTTAAACATAGAAAACCAGGAAATGTTTAGAATGATCAAAATGTCGCGGGAGTGAATCGCTTCCGCATCTGCACATTGACGGAGATCCTAACGACTTGTAGTCCCCCAAAAAGAAGTTGGAGAAGGCTACATTATATATTGCAGCTAATTTAGATACCACATTCATGAAATTTAAATGACTGTCATACACACCTTCAATCAGATTTTTTCCTATTTACAAAAGTCACTATAATGAATGTTGCCATGTTTACAAACTTAAGATTATTTTCCCTGTCCTAAAGTTAGGACGATCGTATAGCGAGGCCTAAGATTTTGCATGGTTTCAAGTAACTGACCTAAAATATACTTCGGACATAGCTTAGCCCTAAGATAGCTTCTTGAACATGCCTGCTGGTTGAAATTTTCACATGTGATTTCAGATTGTATATAAAGCCATTTAATATTGGAGGTATGGATGTTTAAGAGTTCTGAAATTGAAATTCACAGTTTCCGAATTTTTTTCTTCTAAGTTCTGCTTTGAAAAGGGAAATTATTTACAAAATATCCACAAAGTAAGAATAAACAAAATAATTGTTGTTTCAATATTTGGGTCAATTACCTTGAATTGAATGTTAAAAATTCATTATTTCAAAGGACACGACCCTCGTCGTTTTTCTTTTTGCACAGTATGTAACAGAATTCTCAATTTCATAGCATACCCTTTCGTAACATGTCAGACGCGAGTTCATTTCAAACATTCTACTATTGTAAAATTCGATATAAGAAAGACAATCAAGAGGTACCCTATGCTGGTGTATTTGATTTCCTAGCTTTGCAATTCAAGAGGCGGAATATGTCTGCAATAACTAGCAAGTTCATTGTGAGTATTAAACTAATGCTTAAATGTAAACTTTAACATTGAATCACAATCAATCAAAATAAAAGAATGTTAAGCAAAATTTAGTTCAATACACTAATATTATTCAAAATCAAACACATACTGTCATTGGGCCCATGTTTTTCTGAGTCTACCCTGATGAACTTGATACTATATGAATTAGTGTTAACTGCAGTACAGTGTTTCATTTCAGTAGAGGAGCTTATTTACGATTAACATCAATATTAATAACAAGGAATCACAAGCACTGCCGAGCTCCAGTTTTCACAAAGACACACAGGGGTATATGGCAATAAAACAGCGAATTGGACACATATTCTGAAATGCACGACAATCCATGCTCAAGTTCATTTATGATGTTCAGAAAAAGCAACCTAAACTATTCTGACTGCTTATACCGTATTCTATAGGTAAATAATAAATTCTAATTTTGTATATGAATTCTAATGTGTCACATTTCTTATTTATTTATAACATATGGTTTACTCAACAAAATATATGTATCTTAATTTCCATTCATGTGTACATGTATATACCTCGCTTTTATGTTATCATATTCAACATTTTTAGATTTAGCATAATACTAATAATCAGAAGTCTAGGAATAGATGCATGCTGACCACCTCCTACTTCTTTTATGGTGAGGATGTTTAAACTTAAGGTAGGTAAATACTATTAGAAATTTCTGTCAATCAATTTTTTTTCCATTTAAATAACTTTAACAACTCATAAACTAACTAAAAAGCCCATATAAGACATACCTTTGCAGGTTTATTTTTATACTATGTGCTACAGAGCACATATACCCCCAAATGCAAAAGCCAAATTCTAACACAAGAATGCATTATCTCATGTTTTATTTAAAATATGCACCAAAGCACATCATATTAAGCTCTAATATATAAAAACCAATAGCTATTCATTTACTGAGAGAATTTTTAAAGATATTCAATTGAAAACATACACAATTGCTGTTTAATCTGCTCACATCCTTCAGAAAAAAATCACAGAATATCGCAATTTTGAAAAATTCTCAAAATCTAAATTGTTTACATGCCAGTTTTTCTTTAAAAATATTTAGAATTATATCTAAGGTTAAGAAAAAAACATATTTTACCATAATTGACCAGAGATATTCTGCAAAATGGTCTCTTGAATATGTAAACCCCCATTTTTAAATTTAAGTTTTACAATTATTCTTTGCACACTTTGAAAATAGTAAATTGTAACAGCAAATACAGTCTTAAAATCAAGATTAACAGAATATGACAATATATATATATATATATATATATATATATATATATATGTAAAACATACTGAAAATTTTGTCCTACCAGACAATTAGAACACAAGGAGTGGGGGGGGGGTGCACCCCCACCCCTTCCTTTTTCTCACAATTTTTTTGGTGTGTGTGTTATTCTTTTTTTGTTTGGCTATCAATCATATAATACATAAAAATACATACATGCTATCTCATATTTATAGAAAAAATAAATATAGTGTACATATATGTAGATTCTAGCAACTACAGCTCATGTACAAATAATTTTGTTTCTTGAAAGTACTTGTGAAGAAGAGTTCAAATATTCAACAACTTTGTTGATGATTTTCTGAGGATTTATAATTCTGGGTTTCTTTGAACCAAACACACTCCCTAAAATTCAGTGTGAATTCCACTGTGAGGATCACGCCTATGTATGATTTTTAACTTGTTCAGGCTTAGATTGCAAGCTATGAGCCTTTTAAGCCTATGAGCCTTTCAATGTAGATATTACATTGCTTTGTACCATTGGAGCAAGTGAGGACTTCACACTATAATAATTCATGGTAAATATATCTAAGATTCACATTTGAATGCTAAATTTGACTCGTACAGTTCTCGTAAACTACAAACATCAAACAAAGAAGTTATAACTGGAACTTTCTAGTCGGTGTTTAAAATTTAAAACCGGATACGTAAAAGCACGGACTTTCCTTAAGCACAGTGTATGGTGTTTATTGGACAATTTCAAACTCAAACGTGGTACACTTTACAGCAGGATATGTTACACACCATCTGTGCATCTGATATTGATTAAACTAGTCGACTGTTATTTAAAAAACTGTCCTTCAAAAGCAGTGCGTTCGATAGTGCATATTTTGTAAACAAAGCGTTTTCAATAAAGCCCATGTTTTGATCTTGACAAATGTACGGCCTATATCTGACTTCCATATCGCACTCTCCACTAGTTCCACAAGGTTATTGAACGCGAATGTTTTTTTTCTAATTTCATTCTTTTAAACTTTATTTGAGTGGATATTGGATTACATATATCATATTTCTGTCTGTGAATGTT
Organism: Ostrea edulis; assembly: GCF_947568905.1. NCBI lineage: Eukaryota > Metazoa > Mollusca > Bivalvia > Ostreida > Ostreidae > Ostrea > Ostrea edulis. The sequence continues at coordinate 4,418,958 of NC_079170.1, read as the reverse complement.
TACACTAAGGTGTTGGCGCGATAAAGAACCACCACCACTACTGTCCCGAGTACCCTAAGTAGTTCACAACGTGTGGTACGTCAACGAAAGCTGGCATTGATTCTACATGAGGGAACACTTATCAAATGGGACTTAAAATACTACACAAACTAGAGTGACTGTTAAACACATCTATCGTTTTGTTTAATGCGACAAATACATTGTTGAGGTCAGTTGTTATTATTGAATGGAATTCGTTTCCATGGGATATGTCATCACTTCAAAACCTATAATTTTTGTAAAAAAAATGTAATGTCAAATGAGAGTATTTGACTGTAAAAGCGTACGTTTATTACCTGCTGTCAGTGTTTACATCATCTATCTTCCGTACATTACATTGTGGCATTGATACGGTGTATTTTCTTTGATGACTAAAAACAAGTAATTCCCCATACTAGTATATGTCTGTCATATGAATAGGCGTGGCTATAAAGTTCACATTCTATAAGTTATTGCATGGTATGGAAGGGTGTGGAAATAATGTCGTAAACAACTTTAAATTTGAAAGTTATTTCAGAGTACACATGGCAAAAAGTCAAATGAAAACCTATCTGATTTTTCGTTTAATAAGCTTCATACAAACCGAAGAATGTATAGAGCATAAACAAAAATTCATCACTTTTCTAAACTCTCCAAATGGGTATCCTTTGAGCCTGAATCTCTTGTTACAAATAGATTTTGTTGTTCTTATTTTCTTGTTACTGCTAGCTTCACTTGGAGTATTCACCTCATCCTATGAATTTTCTGTAGTCTTAAGGTAGAGCGTTCACTCAGCATGCGGAAAGTTGGGTTTTGAATCCCGGCCGAGAAAGACCTAAATGTTAAAACAGGTCGTGACAGTTCCGGTATACACAACAATGCCTAAATCAATGTATAAGAGAGAGAGAGAGAGAGAGAGAGAGAGAGAGAGAGAGAGAGAGAGAGAGAGAGAGAGAGAGAGAGAGGGAGAAACTATAAAAAAAATTAAAGTTTAGGGCGACACATCACTGGGCAATACTACACATTTGCCAATACTATTTATAACTTACGGCAATATGAACCGTCTCTATTCTTTTCAAATATCCCAAATTCATCATACATTCTTAATACAAGAGTTTTCCCTCGAGAATGAGGATATAATCTTTACAATATTGTATTGTTCGGCAGATGTTTGTTGATTGTTGTTGCGACCTATGAAAAATAAAAATAACGTACATCAATCTAAAAGCAATGATATAAAGAATACAAAATTAAGAGTATGACAATAACAGATCCCAGGTCATTTCACTGTCGACCGGTCATATGTGTTATTTCGTGGTTCCTGATCACTCATCGACAAATAATCCATCGACACTGGGTTTTTTTGACAAACCTTCTAATTGACAGTTGGACTCCTCTACAAAACATGACATAGAATCTGACAACTTGTATATAACAACGTGGTACACACTCGTCAACATTCAAATTCTGATACATGTAAGGACACAAAACATATCCAACCCTTTATTTTCAACACGTTGTATATGCCGTCCATATATCAAAGGATGTCTCATTGTTAAAGAAATTGACAATCGTATAAATTCTTTTCTTTCTAACAAGATCTTTTTTTTTGAAGGTGACTGACTGCGTAGAAGCAATATCATTAAGTATTTCAGTGTGGGACTCAAAAGAAGGTTTACAAAATTCTGAGTATGAGGACGAGACACTCCAACAATACCGGGAAGATTCAGAACATTGTGCAATGATCTATAAATATTATTATTTTTTTTATTTGAATTATGTGCATGACTTTCGAAAATAACTCACTTCATTATCCACAGGATTGGGTGCATGATAATGCCTAGCTTTCGTAATTCAATCTGCAGTGTTATAACACAATCCGGATGTTCACATCTCCAGTGTGTTTTTGAATACGATTTTGAGAAAATACGCTACGTTTCTTAATAATATAAAATTAATCGTGACATTTCACGTTCAATTTACATGCATTATACATCTTTTCTACAAAAGATTGGGGTATAATGCCATATTGTTTGTAGATTTAGCATATTTTGATAGTTGAATATTGTTGCAAATAAAAATGTAAAGTATTGTATAAATTGACATTATTGTAGCAAAGAAAGAAAGAAAATATATTAGGAGAATGGGGTATCGAACCCGGAACCCTTGCATTAAGCACTGGCTAGGGGATCTAATAACTAAGGTAACCAGGCCGATATATTGAGTGTGATAATATTACTACAATAAAAAACGTGAATCAATGTTTAAAATCATACAAGAAGTCTCCATATCAATAACTTCAGGGATAATGTCAGAAACGTCTAGTGCGTCCTTGATTATGTATACAAATAATATTTCAATGCAGGTTTTTCTTTCCCTCTCTGAAATGGACCAATGCAAAATCTTTGTCTATTTCAGAAACAATGGACGATAAAACGACAAAATAAAATATTCACAAAATGTTATTTTTTCAATGCAATACCTGACCAGTTAGTTGTAAATTACGAGTAGTATACGAGTTGTCTTTCGTTGAATTGTCATGTCGATCAGCTGGTCTGTGCACGGAAGTGATGTCGATGGATGTTATTTTGACATAATAAAACCCTTGACATTTATAACTGTTAATATCAAGCAGTAACTCGAGAGTGATCTTTTCAACTTTACATATAGAAAATGTGAAAATTACAAATACGGGAAAATATAAAGTTTTTGTTAATGAGGATAGGTCTTCATGCCCCCATTATACAAACAAATTATATATTAATGCCTTAAATTATCAATTAAGCTAGAAATTTCTACCACTATGTAAACATATGGGCCCAACCCTCGGTGTTTATGCGAATCAAAACAGTAAATGCTGACGGTCCGAATTTCTAGAGTCAGTCTCAGTTTTAATTTTTCCTTTAATTACAAAATAATTGATGACGTGAAGTTTCATCACACAACAGCAATACATAATCGTGAAATAAGTAATATTGAAATATATACAGTAACTCGTCAAAGTAAAGGCCAACACGGTGGTGAATGTGACATTATATTTTACCCGGCTGTTGTATATTTTAGATGGTACAAATGTTAGATCATATATGTAAAACTTATACGGTACCAATTTTGATGCACCAGATGCGCATTTCGACAAAAAATGTCTCTTCAGTGATGCTCAACTATGAAGTTTTAGAGCTAAATATAGCCAAAAACAGCGTGCCAAAAAAGTGGAGCCAAATTCGTCCAAGGATAAGAGCTATGCATGAGGGAGATAATCCTTAATTTTGAAATGAATTTCTAAATTTTATAACAGCAATTAAATATACATCCGTATTTTCAAGCTAGTAACGAAGTACTTAGCAACTGGGCTGTAGAGACCCTCGGGGACCAACAGTCCACCAGCAGAGGCCTCGACCCAGGGGTCATAATGTAAAACTTGTACGGTACCAATTTTGATGCACCAGATGCGCATTTCGACAAATTATGTCTCTTCAGTGATGCTCAACCGAAATGTTTGAAATCCGAAATAACTATGAAGTTTTAGAGCTAAATATAGCCAAAAACAGTGTGCCAAAAAAGTGGAGCCAAATTCGTCCAAGGATAAGAGCTATGCATGAGGGAGATAATCCTTAATTTTGAAATGAATTTCTAAATTTTATAACAGCAATTAAATATACATCCGTATTTTCAAGCTAGTAACGAAGTACTTAGCTACTGGGCTGTAGAGACCCTCGGGGACTAACAGTCCACCAGCAGAGGCCTCGACCCAGGGCATATCAGATTTAGTATGTTATACATTGTTTAAAATCTTTATCATGATATTGTATATATATATGAAGACAATATATTTTACCCGGCTGTTGTATATTTTAGATGGTACAAATGTTAGATCATAGATATTTGTAATTAAAACGCATTTCTAATATTACACTGTGTCTAATATAATTTCCATGTAAGGAAAAAAAAAACAAAAAACAAAAAAACCGGGCGCGGATCAGTGAAAGGAAATGATTGTAATTGTTTCACGTATTAGAGATAATTTATCTAAACCTCGGGATAATGCTAGCCTTCGCTTGCTTTCTGTCACGTCGATTCTTTGAGATGTCATCAGGGCCGATTAATGATAGGACATGGACTTCAGGTGAGGAAAGGCGGATATCATTTTTATTCAGAACCAATATTGATTTTTAAAAAAGGCAAAAATAGACATAGCGTTGGATATACAGCATAAAACGCATTCAATGTGTAAATAAAAACATGGATGTATACGTAAAATAATGCAGAAATCTAATATTTTAAAAGCAATGCGTGATATTAGCTAACGTTAATCAGATGGGCGAAAACATACGTTTATGTCATCAATAGAAACCTGTTTTTTTTCCATTCTCGTGACATTTCATTTATTTCAACAATTCATAACCATAATTTCAAACTGGGGCCAGTAATTAACAATTTGTGAAACATTTCATTTTCAAACAATTGTTCCAATAAAGAAGAAAATTTAAGAGGCTCTCTGAACCCAAAACAAAAATACATAAACACAAATGAGATAATGAATAAAAATATGAGTAGAAATATTTCTTTTTGTTCTAATTCTTTACTGAACCACAGAAGTAACCTCTTCTTGAAAACCTTCTATAGCAGATAACCAAGGATGTAAATTTAAACATGCATGTTGATAGAAAACAGCGACCCGAGGCCTATTGAAAGGGACATCTGACTTACAGATCCTTTATCCATTCATAAAAGAAATGGAGACAGGGGGGATGTTTAAATTTTTCGTTTTCTCTTGTTTGTTTTCTCTCTTTCCAATACGGGGTAAAAAGCATAAAAACCATAAGCTGATCAAAAATGTCGGTACGGTTTGAAAAATACAGCTATCGCAATTATCATCTTACCAATAAACCAATTATCTATATTTAAAAATATGTACTTTCAAATCCAGATGTGAATGTGCTAGGTACACTGTCAGCCATCTTTATCAAATTTATATATGGTACTTATGTTTCTTAATTTATTTGGTATGCAAGAACATGTGTGGCGTATGATCAACTTCTATACCGGCGCAGGTATTGAAAAATTCGTTGATGTTACAGGAGTCTTGACAGTCTTGTTTAAAGTGACGTCTCACGAAGTATATAGTCGTTATAATGAATAGTTTGACTTCGCTAAAATAGAAGAAGGAAAATAATAAAAACTAAAATAAAATATATCATCATTATAGTAATTACTTAATATTATATTTATTTCAAAACATGATATTGGACGAATTTGTCTCCACTTTTTTGGCACGCTGTTTTTGGCTATATTTAGCTCTAAAGCTTCATAGTTATTTCGGATTTCAAACATTTCGGTTGAGCATCACTGAAGAGACATTATTTGTCGAAATGCGCATCTGGTGCATCAAAATTGGTACCGAATAAGTTTTACATATAAAACATAGTGTATCAGACAAGGCTAAACTCAGTACGACTGGAAGTAGGTGATTAAACTCCAGAATATCGATAGAAGTCAAAGAATTGTCAGATAAATCATTTCAAACCTGATTTATTAATGCATCTGTCCTCTTACTAGACACCTAGGCATGCTCTACTCTAAATCTACTTTGTATCGGGTAATATATAATGAATAATATATAAATAGGTTCATCTGTCCTCTTACTAGACACCTAGGCATGCTCTACTCTAAATCTACTTTGTATCGGGTAATATATAATGAATCATATATAAATAGGTTCGTCTGTCCTCTTACTAGACACCTAGGCATGCTATCTAGTTCTAAGTATTGCCTCTTCTTCATATATATATATATATACGATATCATGATAAAGATTTCAAACAATGCATAACATACTAAATCTGATAAGTGTACATGAAATGTAAAGAACAGTTTGTAGATGAGGATGCATTCAAAACATGTACCAGAATTCTCTGTCTCGCATTCTTTATAGATTCATTGGAAATTACAAAGTTCCCTGCGAATTATGTAGAAAATGATAAAAGAGATTTAAATGCTATCTGGGCAATGCGGAATTTCTTTCTGTATGTAGCTCATTAAACTTGTCCCATTCAGATTAATGCATGTTCCATAAAATGTAGGGATGGACTTCCACGACTTCATCCAGTCAAGATTCGTGCAGGAGCATTCCACCGGACATGACGTCATATCCACAGTTTGTAGCGACTCTGCTTTCAGAAGTGCTTTTGGAACTGACGTTAGATTGGTGTGATCCAAAACTATGAAACCAAGTTGTTTATTGTTAAGAAACGCATTTTCAGAGATCTGAGACAACGGGTTATAACTCAGGAAAAGTGTTCCTATGTTAAACAGTTTATTGCAATCCTCGTATTGAATCTCAGAAATCTGGCTGCTGGTGATGACTAGGCTTGTTAGGGAGTCTAAGTTTGACAAAACTGGAGGCACGTGGGTAAGTTGTGTGCCATTGATTGGCAGATAGTGCAAATAATTGCTCAAGTGGGGCGGAAAGGTGTCACCGCGAAGATATTCTATTGGCTCATTATCAACAGAAATTCTTCCTATGTGATTTGATTTTGAAAAGATGGATGGAAGAGTTGTTAACCCGTTGTCCTGGAATGTTATCGATGTTAGGTAGGGGAAACCATGGGTAACAGATTCCGTAATGGCATTAGCTGACAATTTCTTATTTCTTTGAAATGTCATCGTAGAAATTTTCCTGCAGTCATTGATGGAGGTTGGTAGTTTTGTTAACCCAGTATTGTAAAAGTTAAGAAATGTCAGATTCTTGTGGTACAAGGAAAATGCATCGTCGGGGAGCTCTGGAAATTGTACGTCATATAAATCAATTGAAAATAAATTTGGGAGAAGGTCCATGTTCTTTGGCCATCTTGTCATGGACTTGGACCCCAAACTAATCAACTGAAGGGAAGAGGATAAATTTTTCACCACACTCTCTGACAAATCAGTCAGGGGATTCCCCTGAATAGAAATGGCAGTTAATTGCCGAAGCTTTCCAATCGCGACTGGTAACTCTGACAGTTTGTTGTTTTCAAGATGAAAATAATTTAATGTGTCCTCGCTCCCATTGAAAGCATTTTCACCGATCAAGTGAATCGCATTGTTTTCTAAACTAAGAAAATTGACCGCGACACCATAAAAATAATGATCAGATATTGTCTCAATCCCATTACCATCTAGAAAAAACGTCCATTGTCCTTCACACTTTTGAATGGGTGGGAGTGAGGATAGGTTTTTGTTGCTACAATATACTATCTGTTGATTTCCATTACACTCGCAGGGTAACGGCAAAGGACAATCGGCAGAAACCTCTCTATCTCCAGAGCTTACTAATACGAGCAGTGTTGTGGTTACCACCTGAAAGTAGGAAGTAGTTTTTCAAATTTGATGTCAAAAGACTTGGCTATATGGAGGCGTGCTAATATCGAAAAGTATGATAGAAATCCACTTAATGACTGAAAATGTCCAGCCATGATTTCTTACTTCGGTACGTTTATAAAAATGTACACATGTATAGATAATAAGAAATGATAAGGATCGGGAAAATTGTCATTCCTCCAAAAGTCGTATGTTTACATATAACGAGAGATAAATGACAGGTGTTTGTTCATCATGGTTATACACCGGTAGAAAGAACAGGATGGTTATGGACATGTATACAGAGGAGTGTCTCATTAAGTAGGAGAAAGGCTTCCACTGATCTCAGGCATACAAACTTCCTCTCACAGATTGGGTGGTGTGAGGCTATTGTCATTACATTACATTAAATTGGTACCGTATAAGTTTTACATTATGACCCCTGGGTCGAGGCCTCTGATGGTGAACTGTTAGTCCCCGAGGGTCTCTACAGCCCAGTAGCTAAGTACTTCGTTACTAGCTTGAACATACGGATGTATATTTAATTGCTGTTATAACATTTAGAAATTCATTTCAAAATTAAGGATTATCTCCCTCACGCATAGCTCTTATCCTTCAACGAATTTGACTCCACTCTTTTGGCACACTGTTTTTGCCTATAGTAGCTCTAAAACGTCATTGTTATTTCCGATTTTTAAGTTTTACATTACAACGAATATCTATGTAAATAGTAATAAATGTATAGGAATGCAATTCTTTATAGATTTTAAAACTAAATACAGGTAGCACATAGTTTTCTTGGTACGCTCCAATTATATATAATGTAGGTAATGTCATACATGGTTTGAGACAGAAATGTTTAACAAACATCTGATGTATATACATGTAGTAGGGAAATTACACACACTCTCAATCAATGAAACCATTGGTAAACTGATTACAGAATAAGGTATTGCTGTGCTTGATTGACAGCTGAGATTCTAATTAACATCGTACAAACTGGAACGAAATTATTAGAATTGGAACGAAAGTTATCCCTCTTTGCTTAAAGTGAGTCATGATTTCTTCCGAGATTTTAAAACTGGAGACCTATATTTTTTGAACTGCTTTTGTTTTTGTAATCTATTTCAATCACCAACATTTCTAAAGGTTTCGATTTTAAACAGACATAAATGACACGTCACATTTATACTTTAGACAATGAACACCATCTCACTGCATCGAACGCATACATTCTGAGAGACAAACACTGCTCACGTTTTCAGCACGAATCGCTCGCTCTGTGTTTGGTACGAATACTTTTAATCATAAAGCATTATGAACATTTACTATCGTAGCAATTCTTAGTTTAATTATGTTACAATTTCAGAATGAAAGTTAGTGAAACGAAAATCTTCCGAAATGGCATTCGTGAAGCGTGTACGAAATACTGATATTTCTAAAAAAAAAAATAAAAAAAAATACAACAACCAAAAGTCAAAAGTATGACAGGTACAGTTCGTTATTACTATTACTGAATGAACAGAATGTGAGAATTGTCAATTTTTCCATTCATGCTATATGCTCAAATGAATCCTTTATTCATGTAGCAATTTAACACCATATGAAGCAAACATTGTATAATACCCCCTCCCATGCAGTAGTTTGCCCCGAATCATGGAGTTGGGTGGTTGGTATTGCCTTAATTTAGTATTTATCTCATGCACAAAAACTAGTATACTTTTCACTCTCTGCTAGATTTCCCGGCCACGCACTGTTCGAATATGTACAATTATCATGTTGTTTGCTTTACCGCAGTTACCAGTATATGAAAACTACCACCTAAACAGAAACACGAAGAATTCAAAATACACACGTCCTGCATCTGTCTGTCTGTCTGTCTGTCTGTCTGTCTGTCTCTCTCTCTCTCTCTCTCTCTCTCTCTCTCTCTCTCTCTCTCTCTCTCTCTCTCTCTCTCTCTCTCTCTCTCTCTCTGAATGCACATTTGTATTTGCAAGACTTTAACATTCTTTCATATTTCAATGGAGTTGACCTTTGTGACATTTAATATATAATATTTAAATATTCATTCGCCAATGAAACTTCGACATGTGTTTATTTCATATAAAACTGTTGAATACATTTATGAAATTTCAGATTAAATATAATTTTTCAGAGTTTAACCCCTTGAGATAAATTAACTGTATATGACAAAGTTTCATTATTTCGACAACTATATCACACAACACGAAGAGCAAAGAAAATGCATTGGATTTGTGCGTCAAATACAGATGCTACTACACAAACACCGCAAGATATAAACATGTCAATTGTACACCCAATATGTACACGTATTCATCCATATTTCCAACTAGATAATCTAAAGTTCTTTTTTAGTACAACAAGAATATAAACAAGTGTGTATGTGTACAACATGAATATAAACAATTGTATATGTGTACAACATGAATATAAACAAGTGTATATGTGTACAACATGAATATAAACAAGTGTATATGTGTACAACATGAATATAAACAAGTGTATATGTGTACAACATGAATATAAACAAGTGTATATGTACAACATGAATATAAACAAGTGTATATGTGTACAACATGAATATAAACAAGTGTATATATGTACAACATGAATATAAACAAGTATGTATGTGTACAACATGAATATAAACAAGTGTATATGTGTACAACATGAATATAAACAAGTGTATATGTGTACAACATGAATATAAACAAGTATGTATGTGTACAACATGAATATAAACAAGTGTATATGTGTACAACATGAATATAAACAAGTGTATATGTACAACATGAATATAAACAAGTGTATATGTGTACAACACCAATATAAACAAGTGTATATGTACAACATGAATATAAACAAGTGTATATGTGTACAACATGAATATAAACAAGTGTATATGTGTACAACATGAATATAAACAAGTGTATATGTACAACATGAATATAAACAAGTGTATATGTGTATAACATGAATATAAACAAGTGTATATGTACAACATGAATATAAACAAGTGTATATGTACAACATGAATATAAACAAGTGTGTATGTGTACAACATGAATATAAACAAGTGTATATGTGTACAACATGAATATAAACAAGTGTATATGTACAACATGAATATAAACAAGTGTATATGTGTACAACATGAATATAAACAAGTGTATATGTACAACATGAATATAAACAAGTGTGTATGTGTACAACATGAATATAAACAAGTGTATATGTGTACAACATGAATATAAACAAGTGTATATGTGTACAACATGAATATAAACAAGTGTATATGTGTACAACATGAATATAAACAAGTGTATATGTGTACAACATGAATATAAACAAGTGTATATATGTACAACATGAATATAAACAAGTATGTATATGTACAACATGAATATAAACAAGTATGTATATGTATAACATGAATATAAACAAGTGTATATGTGTACAACATGAATATAAACAAGTGTATATGTGTACAACATGAATATAAACAAGTGTATATGTGTACAACATGAATATAAACAAGTGTATATGTGTACAACATGAATATAAACAAGTGTATATGTGTACAACATGAATATAAACAAGTGTGTATGTGTACAACATGAATATAAACAAGTGTATATGTGTACAACATGAATATAAACAAGTATGTATGTGTACAACATGAATATAAACAAGTGTATATGTGTACAACATGAATATAAACAAGTGTATATGTGTACAACATGAATATAAACAAGTGTATATGTGTACAACATGAATATAAACAAGTGTGTATGTGTACAACATGAATATAAACAAGTGTATATGTGTACAACATGAATATAAACAAGTGTATATGTGTACAACATGAATATAAACAAGTGCATATGTGTACAACATGAATATAAACAAGTATGTATCTGTACAACATGAATATAAACAAGTATGTATCTGTACAACATGAATATAAACAAGTGTATATGTGTACAACATGAATATAAACAAGTGTATATATGTACAACATGAATATAAACAAGTATGTATGTGTACAACATGAATATAAACAAGTACGTATGTGTACAACATGAATATAAACAAGTGTATATGTACAACATGAATATAAACAAGTGTATATGTGTACAACATGAATATAAACAAGTGTATATGTGTACAAGATGAATATAAACAAGTGTGTATGTGTACAACATGAATATAAACAAGTGTATATGTGTACAACATGAATATAAACAAGTGTATATGTGTACAACATGAATATAAACAATTGTATATGTGTACAACATGAATATAAACAAGTGTATGTGTACAACATGAAAATAAACAATTGTATATGTGTACAACATGAATATAAACAAGTGTATATGTGTACAACATGAATATAAACAAGTGTATATGTGTACAACATGAATATAAACAAGTGTATATGTGTACAACATGAATATAAACAAATGTATATGTACAACATGAATATAAACAATTGTATGTGTGTACAACATGAATATATACAATTGTATATGTGTACATGAATATAAACAAGTGTATATGTGTACAACATGAATATAAACAAGTGTATATGTGTACATGAATATAAACAAGTGTATATGTGTATAACATGAATATAAACAAGTGTATATGTGTACATGAATATAAACAAGTGTATATGTGTACATGATTATAAACAAGTGTATATGTGTAAAACATGAATATAAACAAGTGTATGTGTACAACATGAATATAAAGAAGTGTATATGTGTACAACATGAATATAAACAAGTGTGTATGTACAACATGAATATAAACAAGTGTATATGTGTACAACATGAATATAAACAAGTGTATATGTGTACAACATGAATAATATGTATACGGTGTGACCGTTGGACCGAGCGAAGCATGTACGTAACTCCGTGTCCCGAGTGGTAATCATAATTCCGTTAAGTACGGTAGATTATGATTGATTTAAAAATATATATTTTGAATGAAATTTCCTTGCCCTAAACACCCAGTAACATCTCAATATTAAAGGAGTTTATATGGGGACAACAGTTTTACATGATCCGCCTATTCATTGAACGCGGGAAATAAAACGCAAGGCGGCGTAAACTGTGCATTGTGACGTCACATTTAGCCTCGACTTTTTTCTCTTTTTCAAAGCAAATAATTAAAAACAACAATAATACATTCCGTATGCAATGAAAAAGGCTGTTAAAACTAAACAAAATTAACCAATAAATTCAAAATGGTAAAAAAAGTAACCGTAATTTTATCGTATACTCTTATTCAAAGAAACTCATGAACTCGTTCATCTATTTAGTCGTATTACAGTTTTATATGTATTTATTTGCTAAAACATGTTACAATGATAATTATACTATTCACTTTGAACAAAATGAGTGTTTAAATTACGAATTGCACGTTAGAGTCTTCTAGTATTGGCATTCAAAATAAAACACGAATAACTGTTGAAGCAGGTAATAAAAAAATAAATGGCGGCGCCCATATGGATCACGAAAATTTCAGTGAACGTATATAGAGATTATCTCTTTTTCTTTTGCTGATTTTGACTTTTTTCTTTTACATACGTGTTACCTTTAGAGCCTTGCTTCGCGGACGGGCCTTCGGCCCGTCCCAGCTTGGCTCGGTATTACTAAGTTGAAACATTGACTACAAATTGATCTATAGGAAATAAATCCTTTCTTGATCACTCTCTAATTTCCCCCATCCTCATTGAAATAAGCATGTCAAGTTTTACTACTTAATATGTATACGGTGTGACCGTTGGACCGAGCGAAGAATGTAATGGTCATTGGAGAGTCGCAAGTGGTAATCATAATTCCGTTAAGTACGGTAGATTATGATTCATTTAAAAATATATATTTTGAATGAAATTTTCCTTGCGCTAAACACTCAGTAACATCTCAGTATTAAAGGGGTTTATATGGGGACAACAGTTTTACGGGATCCGCCTATTCATTGAACGCGGGAAATAAAACGCAAGGCGACGTAAACAGAGCATCGTGACGTCACATTTAGCCTCGACTTTTTTCTCGTTTTCAAAGCAAACAATTATAAACAACAATAATACAATGCGTATGCAATGAAAAAGGCCGTTAAAACTAAATAAAATTAACCAATGAATTCAAAATTGTAAAAAAGTAACCGTAATTTTATCGTATATTCTTATTCAAAGAAACTCATAAACTCGTTCATCTATTTAGTCGTATTATGGTTTTATATGTATTTATTTGCTAAAACCTGTTACAATGATAATTATACTATTCACTTTGAAAAAACTGAGTGTTTAAATTACGAATTGCACGTCAGAGTTTTCTATTATTGGCATTCAAAATAAAACACGAATAACTGTTGAAGCAGGTAATGAAAAAATAAATGGCGGCGCCCATATGGATCACGAAAATTTCAGTGAACGTATATAGAGATTATCTCTTTTTCTTTTGCTGATTTTGACTTTTTTCTTTTACATACGTGTTACCTTTAGAGCCTTGCTTCGCGGACGGGCCTTCGGCCCGTCCGAGCTTCGCTCGGTATAAACAATTGTATATGTGTACAACATGAATATAAACAAGTGTATGTGTACAACATGAATATAAACAAGTGTATATGTACAACATGAATATAAACAAGTGTATATGTGTACAACATGAATATAAACAAGTGTATATGTGTACAACATGAATATAAACAAGTGTATATGTGTACATGAATATAAACAAGTATATATGTGTACAACATGAATATAAACAAGTGTATATGTGTACATGAATATAAACAAGTATATATGTGTACAACATGAATATAAACAAGTGTATATGTGTACATGAATATAAACAAGTGTATATGTGTACATGAATATAAACAAGTGTATATGTACCACATGAATATAAACAAGTGTATATGTGTATAACATGAATATAAACAAGTGTATGTGTACAACATGAATATAAACAAGTGTATATGTGTATAACATGAATATAAACAAGTGTATGTGTACAACATGAATATAAACAAGTGTATATGTGTACAACATGAATATAAACAAGTGTATATATGTACAACATGAATATAAACAAGTGTATATGTGTACAACATGAATATAAAAAAGTGTATATGTGTACAACATGAATATAAACAAGTGTATATGTGTACAACATGAATATAAACAAGTATGTATGTGTACAACATGAATATAAACAAGTGTATATGTGTACAACATGAATATAAACAAGTACGTATGTGTACAACATGAATATAAACAAGTGTATATGTGTACAACATGAATATAAATAAGTGTATATTTGTACAACATGAATATAAACAAGTGTATATGTGTACAACATGAATATAAACAAGTGTATGTTTACAACATGAATATAAACAAGTGTATATGTGTACAACATGAATATAAACAAGTGTATATGTGTACAACATGAATATAAACAAGAGTATATGTGTACAACATGAATATAAACAAGTATGTATGTGTACAACATGAATATAAACAAGTGTATATGTGTACAACATGAATATAAACAAGTGTGTATGTGTACAACATGAATATAAACAAGTGTGTATGTGTACAACATGAATATAAACAAGTATGTATGTGTACAACATGAATATAAACAAGTGTATATGTGTACCACATGAATATAAATAGTGTATATGTGTACAACATGAATATAAACAAGTGTATATGTGTACAACATGAATATAAACAAGTGTATATGTGTACAACATGAATATAAACAAGTATGTATGTGTACAACATGAACATAAACAAGTATGTATGTGTACAACATGAATATAAACAAGAGTATATGTGTACAACATGAATATAAACAAGTATGTATGTGTACAACATGAATATAAACAAGTGTATATGTGTACAACATGAATATAAACAAGTGTGTATGTGTACAACATGAATATAAACAAGTGTGTATGTGTACAACATGAATATAAACAAGTATGTATGTGTACAACATGAATATAAACAAGTGTATATGTGTACCACATGAATATAAATAGTGTATATGTGTACAACATGAATATAAACAAGTGTATATGTGTACAACATGAATATAAACAAGTGTATATGTGTACAACATGAATATAAACAAGTATGTATGTGTACAACATGAACATAAACAAGTGTATATGTGTACAACATGAATATAAACAAGTATGTATGTGTACAACATGAATATAAACAAGTGTATATGTGTACAACATGAATATAAGCAAGTGTATATGTGTACAACATGAATATAAACAAGTATGTATGTGTACAACATGAATATAAACAAGTGTATATGTGTACAACATGAATATAAACAAGTGTGTATGTGTACAACATGAATATAAACAAGTATGTATGTGTACAACATGAATATAAACAAGTGTATATGTGTACAACATGAATATAAACAAGTGTATATGTGTACAACATGAATATAAACAAGTGTGTATGTGTACAACATGAATATAAACAAGTATGTATGTGTACAACATGAATATAAACAAGTGTATATGTGTACAACATGAATATAAACAAGTGTATATGTGTACAACATGAATATAAACAAGTGTGTATGTGTACAACATGAATATAAACAAGTGTATATGTGTACAACATGAATATAAACAAGTGTGTATGTGTACAACATGAATATAAACAAGTGTATATGTGTACCACATGAATATAAAGAAGTGTGTATGTGTACAACATGAATATAAACAAGTGTATATGTGTACCACATGAATATAAACAAGTATGTATGTGTACAACATGAATATAAACAAGTGTGTATGTGTCCAACATGAATATAAACAAGTGTGTATGTGTACAACATGAATATAAACAAGTGTATATGTGTACAACATGAATATAAGCAAGTGTGTATGTGAACAACATGAATATAAACAATTGTATATGTGTACCACATGAATATAAACAAGTATGTATGTGTACCACATGAATATAAACAAGTGTATTTGTACAACATGAATATAAACAATTGTATATGTGTACCACATGAATATAAACAAGTATGTATGTGTACAACATAAATATAAACAAGTGTATTTGTACAACATGAATATAAACAATTGTATATGTGTACCACATGAACATAAACAAGTATGTATGTGTACAACATGAATATAAACAATTGTATATGTGTACAACATGAATATAAACAAGTGTATGTGTACAACATGAATATAAACAAGTGTATATGTGTACCACATGAATATAAAGAAGTGTGTATGTGTACAACATGAATATAAACAAGTGTATATGTGTACCACATGAATATAAACAAGTATGTATGTGTACAACATGAATATAAACAAGTGTGTATGTACAACATGAATATAAACAAGTGTATATGTGTACAACATGAATATAAACAAGTGTATATGTGTACAACATGAATATAAACAAGTGTGTATGTGTACAACATGAATATAAACAAGTGTATATGTACAACATAAATATAAACAAGTGTATATGTGTACAACATGAATATAAACAAGTGTATATGTGTACAGCATGAATATAAACAAGTGTATATGTGTACAACATGAATATAAACAAGTGTATATGTGTACATGAATATAAACAAGTGTGTATGTGTACAACATGAATATAAACAAGTGTATATGTGTACAACATGAATATAAACAAGTGTATATGTGTACAACATGAATATAAACAAGTATGTATATGTGTACATGAATATAAACAAGTGTGTATGTGTACAACATGAATATAAACAAGTGTATATGTGTACATGAATATAAACAAGTGTGTATGTGTACAACATGAATATAAACAAGTGTATATGTGTACAACATGAATATAAACAAGTGTATATGTGTACATGAATATAAACAAGTGTGTATGTGTACAACATGAATATAAACAAGTATGTATGTGTACAACATGAATATAAACAAGTGTATATGTGTACATGAATATAAACAAGTGTGTATGTGTACAACATGAATATAAACAAGTGTGTATGTGTACAACATGAATATAAACAAGTGTGTATGTGTACAACATGAATATAAACAATTGTATATGTGTACAACATGAATATAAACAATTGTATATGTGTACAACATGAATATAAAGAATTGTATATGTGTACAACATGAATATAAACAAGTGTGTATGTGTACAACATGAATATAAACAAGTGTATATGTGTACAACATGAATATAAACAAGTGTATATATGTACAACATGAATATAAACAAGTATGTATGTGTACAACATGAATATAAACAATTGTATATGTGTACAACATGAATATAAACAATTGTATATGTGTACAACATGAATATAAACAAGTGTATATCTGTACCACATGAATATAAACAAGTGTGTATGTGTACAACATGAATATAAACAAGTGTATATGTGTACAACATGAATATAAACAAGTATGTATGTGTACAACATGAATATAAACAAGTATGTATGTGTACAACATGAATATAAACAAGTGTATATGTACAACATGAATATAAACAAGTGTATATGTGTACAACATTAATATAAACAAGTGTATATGTACAACATGAATATAAACAAGTGTATATGTGTACAACATGAATATAAACAAGTATGTATGTCTACAACATGAATATAAACAAGTGTATATGTACAACATGAATATAAACAAGTGTATATGTGTACAACATAAATATAAACAAGTGTATATGTGTACAACATGAATATAAACAAGTGTATATGTGTACAACATAAATATAAACAAGTGTATATGTGTACAACATGAATATAAACAAGTGTATATGTGTACAACATGAATATAAACAAGTGTGTATGTGTACAACATGAATATAAACAAGTGTATATGTGTACAACATGAATATAAACAAGTGTATATGTGTACCACATGAATATAAACAAGTGTATATGTGTACCACATGAATATAAACAAGTATATATAGAAGACAAGGAAAAGGGGATAATGGATGACAATTTATGTACGTCAACATATATACAGCAACTATGAACTCATCGATATCGCCATAGGACACGGAAAATATCTCAATGAGGGCATTTGAGATGTTTCATAAAAAGACCCTCAATATCAAACATAATATACTTGTAATGTCAATTGAAATGGAGAGATTTAGCCATCAAACGTCTGTTATGTCACGTTCAGATTTTACCCTGGTTGACATGTTCACAATCAATATGTTGTTTCTCCTCTCACGCACCTCGTTTAACTTGGTGACACTTCCAGTTTCCTCACAAGGAGAAGATCCTTCAGCAGAAGAATTTACCATTGTTTCTACATCTTGATTTTCAGGTTGCTTTGAATCTGCAATAATGTCAGCTACCGGCCAGTTCTGTCTGTAATTCTTGATCACGTTATCAAAGAGATTTTGGAAGCTCAGACTAGAGGTGTCTACCTCCACGTCAGCGGGAGGCTTGAAGAGAACATTGCGGAAAACCCATGGTAGAAAACCTCCAGCGAGTGTGGCCAGCATTTGATTAACACCAGAAACTGAGTAGTCGTTTCCAAAGGCCATTACAACAATTATAACAAACAAAAGAAATAGAATAATTGTCAAAAACTGACGAAGGGCACTCACTAAGTTTTTGTATAGACTTCCAGGACAACCCACGTGATCAATGTAGGCGGATTTGAAAAAGAATGTTCGAGTAATGTACGGTTTGTCGCGATTATCTAAAAATAACAGAACGCGTGGAACACTCCATTTCAGGACGCCACTACACATATGAGGAAAGGAATCCATCGATATAACCTGGTCGTTATGGTCATCAACGCTGATCTGGAAGGCAGTGTTTGGCTGTCTATCTTCCGTCTGCCATGCCACCTTGTCTACCTGTTCTTTCGCTCTTCCGAGAAGCGCCTTGTGAATGGCTTGATTAAAAGTTTGATATTTCTGAGTAACGCTACCAAAACAGTCTCGAGCATACAACGACAACATGAAAAGTAAGGAAATGTATTTCAGAGTTTGAGAAGCATTGAGAATGACACCAATCAAGGTATAGACTATCATCTCAACGAAGAAAACAATGACTTCGACAACTAAAATTACACAGGACATCAAAGCCAATATGCTCAATAAAATGGTTACTAACTGTACAGTACGAAAGCCACCACTTGATTTTGTAGACAGGCGAGCAATAGTTTCTCTTCTGAGAAGGCCAACTACGCTGATTTTCTCTTTCAATCTGGATACACATTTGAAATTTGGGAAGACCACAATGATCAGATGACACAGTAATCGCAGCACGATGTTAAGTGTTGGTACGCAATAAAATGCTAGACCTATGATGATAACTGGTAAAACGAACAGCCAGTATATTCCGACGATGAAAAAGGCGAAAACGCCATATTCCTTGAATGGATAAAGCAAAGTTCTTATAGCCCATCCGAATGATCTCGAATACGAAGATTCATGCATGTCTCGGAAGCACTTTCGAAGAACAATTTCAATGTTTCGTTTCAGTTCTGAACTTATCAATTCTAGAAGTCCAAATAAAACACTGTCTGCTACCAGTATAGCGTAGCAGAATACGAAGACGCCATGCACAGGAGTTAAGAAACTCAGCATGCTGCCGGGAAAGTAAGCAAAGTGCAATGTTAACTTCCGGTCACGTGCAGCATCGTCCTTATCATCGTGTTCACTGTCTTCATACCGATAGAAAATTGCTATTCTGAAAATCCATGGAATGATGACCACAATGCATGAAATAATGAACATAAGTTTTTGTAAACATTGATTGGGTTTTACATGTGACTTAATTTCTCGCGTGAGATCAAGACCATACATTGAATTTGCTACCCTAGATTTGTCATCTACAAACTTAACTAAGTCAGAGAAACGTGGCTCTCTACCAGATTCAGTGATCGAGTGTGCAATATCTACCCATTTTGTTCTCAAATGCATTGGTATTCTCTTAACAATCCGTCTCAAATTATCAGAGTTGCCTATATCTGACCTAAATCCTAACTGAGAAAGAGTTATTTCACACTTCTGCATTTCAAGAGCTAACCTAGATAGCTCCTCTACATCTGATGCCTTAATTTGGTCTCCGTATACTAATTTGTCTATGTAAGACCTAACAATAACATGCGATCGACCATAACGAGAGTACAATATTTCTCGTGCCCTTTTGTAACCTTCTGTAGGTTCTAATAAAACGCAATCTTCAATAGAAGATTTAGCCTCACCTTTGCAGTACTGAATTAAATAACTTAACCTAGTACTATTGTCATTTATCTTGTTTTCAATGTTCGTTTCAAAGTTCTTAATGAACTTAGTGTAGTTCATGGGTGATCCATCGAAGCTAAGTATTTCTGGTTTCGGAAGGTTGAATCCTTCTTGAAGAACGGACGCTAATCTACTGAATGCGACATCGATAGTAGTTGAGCTGACGCCTGGTCCCTTCATTTGGTTACCTTGGTCTTGGATGTCATGAGAACTCCCTTGAGTACCCGTTTGTGTCACCGTGTTCATCATACGCATCGAGTTTCCGACTTCCGGTTCCGTTGCGTACGGCGGTATACACCTCACATTTCTGCGATCCTCGGTTCTTTGGTGCGTCATTGATTCGCTCACTTCTTGCGTCTCACCTTCGTCTTCTATCACCGCCTCCTGCCAGACTGATTCCTCTAATCTCGCAATCTCAAGTTCAGCTTGTTGTTCAATAATCTTCTCCTTGTCTTCGATTTCTCTGCGTGCACGTTCCAGTTCCTGTTTCCTAGCCAATGCTATGATCTGTTGTTCAGCTTTCAAGCGCTTAACTCTGGCATCACGAAATCGAGAGCGGCTCGAACGCGCAGATGGTGTAGCGGAAACGGAACTCATATTATCGATTTCCTGGGTTTCACTGGATTTGTTTTTAGAGCTTCCGACCTCGCTGCGATGTTCATTTAAAGTAACAATGTCCGAAATTTGATTTAACCATTGTGATATTCTTTCACAGAACTCCTCGTAGTTCCTTTTGCAGCTGTCAAAATTATTTTCAAGCGTTTCAGTCATCTGACTGTCGGAACACTTATCCAGACATTGTAGATGAGCTTCTTGAAATGAATGAAATCGTTCATGTACTTTCTTCGCTGAGGTTTTCACTATATCAACATTATCGTAAGTCACCAACTTCTTCTCTATATCGTTATATAATTTTGTAAGTTGTGACTGGTGCGTTGTTCTCAATCTCCGTACTTCCGTAAAATTGGTATTCGAATCTTCTTTGGAATTCATATTTATAATATCACGGGAAATTGTCACAATTTTCTTCAAACGATTTGATAATTAGCACCTGACCTTTAACTTGCACGCATCTGAGAATTCATGACACATTTTGAGAATTGTTGCCGTCGGCTCGTCCGATGTTAAAATGTAGAGATATGCGTTCCATATTTACATGTCTTTATTTTCTGTAGTAATGAAACGATTCTCAAAATATAGTGTCTCTAATTTATTACACTGCCGACTACAAGTGTAAACTATGTAACTAGTAAATCAAATTGTTGTTTTTCTGAGTTGTTATTTTACGTCACAATAGACATGCACGTTCGACGTCGCGTAAAGACGTGTGACGTCGAATAAACACAAGTAAATTATATAAAGAATTTACAAACACATAATTACAAATATGTATAAATTAGATTTGCCTTTATAGCAGATCTAACATACATGTTTATTGAATTTTGAGTTGTCTGAATTTCTGAAACAACATTTGAATGTAACAAATAATTTTCTTCATTTCAGTTCCTGACATATGAAAAAAAAATTGTCGTTTTTCGCCAGTTTTCAAATATGTGCAAGAAGTATTCAGGGATTGAAAGCTGAGAAAGAGACAAAAAATCCTTTCCAATGTTACATATTATATATATATATATATATATGTATGACAGGGAGGCTATCAATAGTGTAATAATGATAAACATGTGAAGTGTTTGCTAATAAAACATGATAAATTTTCTGAAAGTGTCATTTAGATGTGTTTGATAGATACCTGTAGTTCTCATACAGTACATAAGTGAAAAAAAGCCTCATGGGAGGCAAATTTAATGAAGAGGATATGCATAGATATATATGACATACCGTACATATAGAATATTGACTTTCTTGGTTATACCTGTAGTAGGGACAAATGGTCAAAGTAAGCTTTTCACCAAATTTTTTATTTTTAAAGGGGGATCTCGGACCCCTTTCAAGGAGAAATAAATGCAAAATAGAATGGGTCATTCAAATCTGCTGTAAATCAACAGGAACAGAAATGACAAAACTCTGTGAATATTGTTGTATAGGGTTTTAAAACATGGTTTTGAGGACATAATGGGGCCATATATAGGTTCATTTTATTAAATTTTATGAATTTTACTGAGGGACACAAAATACATATGCAATACACATATGTAATATACACTGTATATTCATTTAAAATTTTCTAAGACAAGTGTTTATCTACAAAAGAGTTATGATTCAGAATTATTTCCTGCTGAATCATTGAAAATACCAAGAACAAATTGATTACAGTACAATATCAAATTATGCATACCCTGTAAGGGTGTGAATTTTGATTTGTTCAAACAGTGGGGTATTTTGGTGTTGGATGCCAGTTTACAGGGGACTTAAAAATAATTCCATATCAAATTAATATAATTCATAAGATACTTTTTATTTTTTTATATAAACATTGAAGTGAAACTGTCCCATATACAAATGTAATGAAGTCAATTAAGTACAAGTAGACTGAAAAAGTGTGGTGCTGAAAGATTCAATGTATTTCTGCAAGAATTGTTGGCAACTTAGTTTATTGATTTTGCAATACTGGGTGCATGGTGAGTTGTAATACATCTCAATTTCATATGTTAGTTTGTTTCGATCTGGGATGTTGAGTAAAGTTTTACCCCCCTCCCCCCTCCTATATGCCCATCTTCATAAATATGCACCAAATATATACGTAAATTTCTTTATATCGCTGTGCACAAATTTCTAAATGTAAGTTAATTATCAACGTCGCCTACCGTCTAATTAGAAACGGTCTTCATAAAATAAGAAATGAATTGTTGCTTGAAGTTAACTTGCTTTTCCAATTGGCCTTAATTTCAGAAAGATTCTATATGTTAAAAAAAAGATGTTTTCTGGAAATCATTAAATTTGTTCAATTCTGTAAGAAAATACATCTAAAAAATTATATGGGGACCAGAGTCATATAATTACAAACATCACCAGAGCATGGCGTATACTACAGAGAATTATACTTCCGGCAAATAGAACTTGGGAGAGGGGTGCCCATCTTTTCCACTTTTTGTGACAAATATGCCTTCCATGTAAAATAATATAATGAACAATGTAATTTAAAAATATCATGAAATCAATAAACTAAGTCGTTTCATGCCAAGAAGAGTAACAGTGTGTGTGGATTTTTTTCTTTCTTCTTCAGTTTTTGCTTGTCGACCCCCCTTCCCCCTTTTTGTTAAAGCAAAGCTACATGTATGAACTGTACTTAATTATATGTCTCAATTGCAACCTGCGAACAAACGCTGATGTGTCTTAAAATATAGATAATGGTGACTGCAATTTTTGTTCGTTTAAATTGGGTGCATGGTGAGTTGTGATACACCTCAATTCCATATGTTAGTTTGTTTCGATCTGGGATGTTGAGTTGTTTTTTTTTACCCCCCCCCCCCCCTCCTCCTCCTACAAAGGCGGATCCAGCGCTAGCCCCCCCCCCCCGTTTGATTTTTTTTTTGTTGTTGATTAAATTCTTTTTTCTACAACACGCAATTAGTTATATGTTCATTATCTAAATGAAAAAGAACCCACTCTCTTATTGGCACAATTTCGTTAGCTTCCGGGGGCTTCGCCCCCTGCACCCCATCAGTGCAAAGCTTCAAGGCAACCCCAGCCTTCCACTGCGCATCCCCCCCCCCCGTTATGAAATTCCTGGATCTGCCACTGTCCTATACGCCCATCTTCATAAATATGCACCAGCTACGTCAAAAGATGAAAACGTAAACTATGATTTTAAAAATCCACATCGTGTACACAGCGACAAGGAATAGGTCTGCATCAAATTCTTTTAAAATGAATACGAATGGACGTTTTCTTATCTGATTCTAGCGAAATTACATTTATCTGAATCAAATAATTTGACTCTACAATTCTACTTGCTTTACTTACCTTCTCTTTCATTGATTTATATAGTACGTTATTAATACCGTTAGAGATGAATATCTATTTGAAGAAATTTGACAGAAAATGATAATCTAAGACTTGATAATCTATTAATAAGATGTAAGGAAAACGATATCGACATTAAGGAACCACTACGTGCACAATGAAATTGAATGATTCCGTTTACAAACGTTTTGCTGTGAATGTCATAATTTTCCCCCCTAAACATGAGCTTTATAATTTACCGCGCTTTTGTAACTGTGACGTAATGCCGTCAACACGGTTCATATCAATCGGATCACCAGTTACGGAAATAGCCGAGTAGTTATGATTGGGTTCATATCTGAAAACCTGTGGCAGCGAGTTGTAGCGTAACGGAATATACTGAGCTGACCGGAGCTTGCAAGTATCCACCTTTCATATCATTTAGACTCAAAGTTCGTTAAATTAAATTTTTGTTCCGCGGCAAAATTTAAAAAAAAAAAAAAAACAAACAAGAGGCCCATGGGCCACATCGCTCACCTGAGTCACCTTGGTCCATATCAGAAGATTTTCCATATCTATTTGCATGTAAAACCGTAGTCCCTATTATGGCCCCAAACCTACCCCTGGAGGCCATGATTTTTGCAAACTTGAATCTAAACTATGTCAGAAAGCTTTCATGTAAATATGAACTTCTTTGGCCCAATGGTTCTTGAGAAGAAGATTTTTCCTATATATTTGTATGCAAAACTTTGATCCCCTATTGTGGCCCCATCCTACCCCAGGGGGGCATGATTTCAACAAACCTGAATCTGCACTATATCAGAAAGCTTTCATATAAATCTCAGCTTTTCTGGCTTAGTGGTTCTGGGAAGAAGATTTTTAAAGATTTTTCCTATATATTTGTATGTAAAACTTTGATCCCCTATTGTGGCCCCATCCGACCCCCGGGGGCCATGATCTTAGCAATTTATAATCTGCACTATATCAGGAAGCTTTCATATAAATCTCAGCTTTTCTGGCTAAGTGGTTCTTGAGAAGAAGATTTTTAAAGATTTTCCCTATGTATTTGTATGTAAAACTTTGATCCCCTATTGTGGCCCCATCCGACCCCCGGGGGCCGTGATTTTAACAATTTAGAATCTGCATTATATAAGAAAGCTTTGATATAAATCTCAGCTTTTCTGGCTCAGTGGTTCTTGAGAAGAAGATTTTTAAAGATTTTCCCTATATATTTGTATGTAAAACTTTGATCCCCTATTGTGGCCCCATCCGACCCCCGGGGACCATGATTTTAACAATTTAGAATCTGCATTATATAAGAAAGCTTTCATATAAATCTCAGCTTTTCTGGCTCAGTGGTTCTTGAGAAGAAGATTTTTAAAGATTTTCCCTATATATTTGTATGTAAAACTTTGATCCCCTATTGTGGCCCCATCCGACCCCCGGGGGCCATGATTTTAACAATTTAGAATCTGCATTATATAAGGAAGCTTTCATATAAATCTCAGCTTTTCTGGCTCAGTGGTTCTTGAGAAGAAGATTTTTAAAGATTTTCCCTATATATTTGTATGTAAAACTTTGATCCCCTATTGTGGCCCCATCCGACCCCCGGGGGCCATGATTTTAACAATTTAGAATCTGCATTATATAAGGAAGCTTTCATATAAATCTCAGCTTTTCTGGCTCAGTGGTTCTTGAGAAGAAGATTTTTAAAGAATTTCCCTATATATTTGTATGTAAAACTTTGATCCCCTATTGTGGCCCCATCCGACCCCCGGGGGCCATGATTTTAACAATTTAGAATCTGCATTATATAAGAAAGCTTTCATATAAATCTCAGCTTTTCTGGCTCAGTGGTTCTTGAGAAGAAGATTTTTAAAGATTTTCCCTATATATTTGTATGTAAAACTTTGATTCCCTATTGTGGCCCCATCCGACCCCCGGGGGCCATGATTTTAACAATTTAGAATCTGCATTATATAAGGAAGCTTTCATATAAATCTCAGCTTTTCTGGCTAAGTGGTTCTTGAGAAGAAGATTTTTAAAGATTTTCCCTATATATTTGTATGTAAAACTTTGATCCCCTATTGTGGCCCCATCCGACCCCCGG